>NW_028115712.1:0-156829 GCF_964273445.1 Streptopelia decaocto
GCACTGTCCATCACTGCACTGTCCATCACTCTGCCCTGTCCATCACTGCACTGTCCATCACTCTCACTGTCCATCACTGCACTGTCCATCACTCTGCACTGTCCATCACTCTGCACTGTCCATCACTGCACTATCCATCACTCTGCACTGTCCATCACTCTCACTGTCCATCACTGCACTGTCCATCACTCTGCACTGTCCATCACTCTGCACTGTCCATCACTGCACTGTCCATCACTCTGCACTGTCCATCACTCTCACTGTCCATCACTGCACTGTCCATCACTCTGCCTGTCCATCACTCTGCCCTGTCCATCACTGCACTGTCCATCACTGCCCTGTCCATCACTGCCCTGTCCATCACTGCACTGTCCATCACTCTGCCCTGTCCATCACTCTGCACTGTCCATCACTGCACTGTCCATCACTGCACTGTCCATCACTCTCACTGTCCATCACTGCACTGTCCATCACTGCACTGTCCATCACTCTGCCCTGTCCATCACTGCACTGTCCATCACTGCACTGTCCATCACTCTCACTGTCCATCACTGCCCTGTCCATCACTGCACTGTCCATCACTGCACTGTCCATCACTGCACTGTCCATCACTCTGCCCTGTCCATCACTCTCACTGTCCATCACTGCACTGTCCATCACTGCACTGTCCATCACTCTCACTGTCCATCACTGCCCTGTCCATCACTGCACTGTCCATCACTCTGCACTGTCCATCACTCTCACTGTCCATCACTGCACTGTCCATCACTCTCACTGTCCATCACTCTCACTGTCCATCACTGCACTGTCCATCACTGCACTGTCCATCACTCTGCCCTGTCCATCACTGCACTGTCCATCACTGCACTGTCCATCACTGCACTGTCCATCACTCTCACTGTCCATCACTGCCCTGTCCATCACTGCCCTGTCCATCACTGCACTGTCCATCACTCTGCCCTGTCCATCACTGCCCTGTCCATCACTGCACTGTCCATCACTGCACTGTCCATCACTCTGCACTGTCCATCACTGCCCTGTCCATCACTGCCCTGTCCATCACTGCACTGTCCATCACTGCACTGTCCATCACTCTCACTGTCCATCACTGCACTGTCCATCACTGCCCTGTCCATCACTGCCCTGTCCATCACTGCACTGTCCATCACTCTGCCCTGTCCATCACTGCACTGTCCATCACTGCACTGTCCATCACTGCACTGTCCATCACTCTGCCCTGTCCATCACTCTCACTGTCCATCACTGCACTGTCCATCACTGCACTGTCCATCACTCTCACTGTCCATCACTGCACTGTCCATCACTCTGCACTGTCCATCACTCTCACTGTCCATCACTGCCCTGTCCATCACTGCACTGTCCATCACTGCACTGTCCATCACTGCACTGTCCATCACTCTGCCCTGTCCATCACTGCACTGTCCATCACTCTCACTGTCCATCACTGCACTGTCCATCACTCTGCACTGTCCATCACTCTGCACTGTCCATCACTGCACTATCCATCACTCTGCACTGTCCATCACTCTCACTGTCCATCACTGCACTGTCCATCACTCTGCACTGTCCATCACTCTGCACTGTCCATCACTGCACTGTCCATCACTCTGCACTGTCCATCACTCTCACTGTCCATCACTGCACTGTCCATCACTCTGCCCTGTCCATCACTCTGCCCTGTCCATCACTGCACTGTCCATCACTGCCCTGTCCATCACTGCCCTGTCCATCACTGCACTGTCCATCACTCTGCCCTGTCCATCACTCTGCACTGTCCATCACTGCACTGTCCATCACTGCACTGTCCATCACTCTCACTGTCCATCACTGCACTGTCCATCACTGCACTGTCCATCACTCTGCCCTGTCCATCACTGCACTGTCCATCACTGCACTGTCCATCACTCTCACTGTCCATCACTGCACTGTCCATCACTGCACTGTCCATCACTGCACTGTCCATCACTGCACTGTCCATCACTCTGCCCTGTCCATCACTCTCACTGTCCATCACTGCACTGTCCATCACTGCACTGTCCATCACTCTCACTGTCCATCACTGCCCTGTCCATCACTGCACTGTCCATCACTCTGCACTGTCCATCACTCTCACTGTCCATCACTGCACTGTCCATCACTCTCACTGTCCATCACTCTCACTGTCCATCACTGCACTGTCCATCACTGCACTGTCCATCACTCTGCCCTGTCCATCACTGCACTGTCCATCACTGCACTGTCCATCACTGCACTGTCCATCACTCTCACTGTCCATCACTGCCCTGTCCATCACTGCCCTGTCCATCACTGCACTGTCCATCACTCTGCCCTGTCCATCACTGCACTGTCCATCACTGCACTGTCCATCACTGCACTGTCCATCACTCTGCCCTGTCCATCACTCTCACTGTCCATCACTGCACTGTCCATCACTGCACTGTCCATCACTCTCACTGTCCATCACTGCACTGTCCATCACTCTGCACTGTCCATCACTCTCACTGTCCATCACTGCCCTGTCCATCACTGCACTGTCCATCACTGCACTGTCCATCACTCTGCCCTGTCCATCACTGCACTGTCCATCACTCTCACTGTCCATCACTGCACTGTCCATCACTGCACTGTCCATCACTGCACTGTCCATCACTCTGCCCTGTCCATCACTGCACTGTCCATCACTGCACTGTCCATCACTGCCCTGTCCATCACTGCACTGTCCATCACTCTGCCCTGTCCATCACTCTCACTGTCCATCACTGCACTGTCCATCACTGCACTGTCCATCACTCTCACTGTCCATCACTCTCACTGTCCATCACTGCACTGTCCATCACTGCACTGTCCATCACTCTGCACTGTCCATTACTCTCACTGTCCATCACTGCACTGTCCATCACTCTCACTGTCCATCACTCTCACTGTCCATCACTGCACTGTCCATCACTGCACTGTCCATCACTCTGCACTGTCCATCACTCTCACTGTCCATCACTGCACTGTCCATCACTGCACTGTCCATCACTCTGCACTGTCCATCACTCTCACTGTCCATCACTCTCACTGTCCATCACTCTGCCCTGTCCATCACTGCACTGTCCATCACTGCACTGTCCATCACTCTCACTGTCCATCACTCTGCCCTGTCCATCACTGCACTGTCCATCACTGCACTGTCCATCACTCTGCACTGTCCATCACTCTCACTGTCCATCACTGCACTGTCCATCACTCTCACTGTCCATCACTGCACTGTCCATCACTGCCCTGTCCATCACTGCACTGTCCATCACTCTCACTGTCCATCACTGCACTGTCCATCACTGCACTGTCCATCACTCTCACTGTCCATCACTGCACTGTCCATCACTGCACTGTCCATCACTCTGCACTGTCCATCACTGCACTGTCCATCACTCTCACTGTCCATCACTGCACTGTCCATCACTCTGCACTGTCCATCACTGCACTGTCCATCACTGCACTGTCCATCACTCTCACTGTCCATCACTCTCACTGTCCATCACTCTCACTGTCCGTCACTCTCACTGTCCATCACTCTGCCCTGTCCATCACTCTCACTGTCCATCACTCTCACTGTCCATCACTGCCCTGTCCATCACTCTGCCCTGTCCATCACTGCCCTGTCCATCACTGCATTGTCCATCACTGCACTGTCCATCACTGCCCTGTCCATCACTGCCCTGTCCATCACTGCACTGTCCATCACTCTGCCCTGTCCATCACTGCACTGTCCATCACTCTGCACTGTCCATCACTGCACTGTCCATCACTGCCCTGTCCATCACTGCACTGTCCATCACTGCACTGTCCATCACTCTGCACTGTCCATCACTGCCCTGTCCATCACTGCACTGTCCATCACTGCACTGTCCATCACTCTGCACTGTCCATCACTGCCCTGTCCATCACTGCCCTGTCCATCACTGCACTGTCCATCACTGCACTGTCCATCACTCTCACTGTCCATCACTGCCCTGTCCATCACTGCCCTGTCCATCACTGCACTGTCCATCACTCTGCCCTGTCCATCACTGCACTGTCCATCACTGCACTGTCCATCACTCTGCCCTGTCCATCACTCTCACTGTCCATCACTGCACTGTCCATCACTGCACTGTCCATCACTCTCACTGTCCATCACTGCACTGTCCATCACTCTGCCCTGTCCATCACTCTCACTGTCTATCACTGCACTGTCCATCACTGCACTGTCCATCACTGCACTGTCCATCACTCTCACTGTCCATCACTCTCACTGTCCATCACTGCACTGTCCATCACTGCACTGTCCATCACTCTGCCCTGTCCATCACTGCACTGTCCATCACTCTCACTGTCCATCACTGCACTGTCCATCACTGCACTGTCCATCACTCTGCCCTGTCCATCACTGCACTGTCCATCACTGCACTGTCCATCACTGCCCTGTCCATCACTGCACTGTCCATCACTCTGCCCTGTCCATCACTCTCACTGTCCATCACTGCACTGTCCATCACTGCACTGTCCATCACTCTCACTGTCCATCACTCTCACTGTCCATCACTGCACTGTCCATCACTGCACTGTCCATCACTCTGCACTGTCCATTACTCTCACTGTCCATCACTGCACTGTCCATCACTCTCACTGTCCATCACTCTCACTGTCCATCACTGCACTGTCCATCACTGCACTGTCCATCACTCTGCACTGTCCATCACTCTCACTGTCCATCACTGCACTGTCCATCACTGCACTGTCCATCACTCTGCACTGTCCATCACTCTCACTGTCCATCACTCTCACTGTCCATCACTCTGCCCTGTCCATCACTGCACTGTCCATCACTGCACTGTCCATCACTCTCACTGTCCATCACTCTGCCCTGTCCATCACTGCACTGTCCATCACTGCACTGTCCATCACTCTGCACTGTCCATCACTCTCACTGTCCATCACTGCACTGTCCATCACTCTCACTGTCCATCACTGCACTGTCCATCACTGCACTGTCCATCACTGCCCTGTCCATCACTGCACTGTCCATCACTCTCACTGTCCATCACTGCACTGTCCATCACTGCACTGTCCATCACTGCCCTGTCCATCACTGCACTGTCCATCACTCTCACTGTCCATCACTGCACTGTCCATCACTCTCACTGTCCATCACTGCACTGTCCATCACTGCACTGTCCATCACTCTGCACTGTCCATCACTGCACTGTCCATCACTCTCACTGTCCATCACTGCACTGTCCATCACTCTGCACTGTCCATCACTGCACTGTCCATCACTGCACTGTCCATCACTCTCACTGTCCATCACTGCACTGTCCATCACTCTCACTGTCCATCACTCTCACTGTCCATCACTCTCACTGTCCGTCACTCTCACTGTCCATCACTCTGCCCTGTCCATCACTCTCACTGTCCATCACTCTCACTGTCCATCACTGCCCTGTCCATCACTCTGCCCTGTCCATCACTGCCCTGTCCATCACTGCATTGTCCATCACTGCACTGTCCATCACTGCCCTGTCCATCACTGCCCTGTCCATCACTGCACTGTCCATCACTCTGCACTGTCCATCACTGCACTGTCCATCACTGCACTGTCCATCACTGCCCTGTCCATCACTGCACTGTCCATCACTCTGCACTGTCCATCACTGCACTGTCCATCACTGCCCTGTCCATCACTGCACTGTCCATCACTGCACTGTCCATCACTCTCACTGTCCATCACTGCCCTGTCCATCACTGCACTGTCCATCACTCTGCACTGTCCATCACTGCACTGTCCATCACTGCACTGTCCATCACTCTCACTGTCCATCACTGCACTGTCCATCACTGCCCTGTCCATCACTCTGCCCTGTCCATCACTGCCCTGTCCATCACTGCACTGTCCATCACTCTGCCCTGTCCATCACTGCACTGTCCATCACTCTGCACTGTCCATCACTGCACTGTCCATCACTGCCCTGTCCATCACTGCACTGTCCATCACTGCACTGTCCATCACTCTGCACTGTCCATCACTGCCCTGTCCATCACTGCACTGTCCATCACTGCACTGTCCATCACTCTGCACTGTCCATCACTGCCCTGTCCATCACTGCCCTGTCCATCACTGCACTGTCCATCACTGCACTGTCCATCACTCTCACTGTCCATCACTGCCCTGTCCATCACTGCCCTGTCCATCACTGCACTGTCCATCACTGCACTGTCCATCACTCTGCCCTGTCCATCACTGCACTGTCCATCACTGCACTGTCCATCACTGCACTGTCCATCACTCTGCCCTGTCCATCACTCTCACTGTCCATCACTGCACTGTCCATCACTGCACTGTCCATCACTCTCACTGTCCATCACTGCACTGTCCATCACTCTGCCCTGTCCATCACTCTCACTGTCCATCACTGCACTGTCCATCACTGCACTGTCCATCACTCTCACTGTCCATCACTCTCACTGTCCATCACTGCACTGTCCATCACTGCCCTGTCCATCACTCTGCCCTGTCCATCACTGCCCTGTCCATCACTGCACTGTCCATCACTGCACTGTCCATCACTCTGCACTGTCCATCACTGCCCTGTCCATCACTGCCCTGTCCATCACTGCACTGTCCATCACTGCACTGTCCATCACTCTCACTGTCCATCACTGCACTGTCCATCACTGCCCTGTCCATCACTGCCCTGTCCATCACTGCACTGTCCATCACTCTGCCCTGTCCATCACTGCACTGTCCATCACTGCACTGTCCATCACTGCACTGTCCATCACTCTGCCCTGTCCATCACTCTCACTGTCCATCACTGCACTGTCCATCACTGCACTGTCCATCACTCTCACTGTCCATCACTGCACTGTCCATCACTCTGCACTGTCCATCACTCTCACTGTCCATCACTGCCCTGTTCATCACTGCACTGTCCATCACTGCACTGTCCATCACTCTGCCCTGTCCATCACTGCACTGTCCATCACTCTCACTGTCCATCACTGCACTGTCCATCACTCTGCACTGTCCATCACTCTGCACTGTCCATCACTGCACTGTCCATCACTCTGCACTGTCCATCACTCTCACTGTCCATCACTGCACTGTCCATCACTCTGCACTGTCCATCACTCTGCACTGTCCATCACTGCACTGTCCATCACTCTGCACTGTCCATCACTCTCACTGTCCATCACTGCCCTGTCCATCACTGCACTGTCCATCACTGCCTTGTCCATCACTGCACTGTCCATCACTCTGCACTGTCCATCACTGCCCTGTCCATCACTGCCCTGTCCATCACTGCACTGTCCATCACTGCACTGTCCATCACTCTCACTGTCCATCACTGCCCTGTCCATCACTGCACTGTCCATCACTGCCCTGTCCATCACTGCACTGTCCATCACTCTGCACTGTCCATCACTGCACTGTCCATCACTGCACTGTCCATCACTCTCACTGTCCATCACTGCACTGTCCATCACTGCCCTGTCCATCACTCTGCCCTGTCCATCACTGCCCTGTCCATCACTGCACTGTCCATCACTGCACTGTCCATCACTCTGCACTGTCCATCACTGCCCTGTCCATCGCTGCCCTGTCCATCACTGCACTGTCCATCACTGCACTGTCCATCACTCTCACTGTCCATCACTGCACTGTCCATCACTGCCCTGTCCATCACTGCCCTGTCTATCACTGCACTGTCCATCACTCTGCCCTGTCCATCACTGCACTGTCCATCACTGCACTGTCCATCACTGCACTGTCCATCACTCTGCCCTGTCCATCACTCTCACTGTCCATCACTGCACTGTCCATCACTGCACTGTCCATCACTCTCACTGTCCATCACTGCACTGTCCATCACTCTGCACTGTCCATCACTGCCCTGTCCATCACAGCACTGTCCATCACTGCACTGTCCATCACTGCACTGTCCATCACTCTGCCCTGTCCATCACTGCACTGTCCATCACTCTCACTGTCCATCACTGCACTGTCCATCACTCTGCACTGTCCATCACTCTGCACTGTCCATCACTGCACTGTCCATCACTCTGCACTGTCCATCACTCTCACTGTCCATCACTGCACTGTCCATCACTCTGCACTGTCCATCACTCTGCACTGTCCATCACTGCACTGTCCATCACTCTGCACTGTCCATCACTCTCACTGTCCATCACTGCACTGTCCATCACTCTGCCCTGTCCATCACTCTGCACTGTCCATCACTCTGCCCTGTCCATCACTCTGCCCTGTCCATCACTCTGCACTGTCCATCACTGCCCTGTCCATCACTGCCCTGTCCATCACTGCACTGTCCATCACTGCACTGTCCATCACTCTGCCCTGTCCATCACTCTGCACTGTCCATCACTGCACTGTCCATCACTGCACTGTCCATCACTCTCACTGTCCATCACTGCACTGTCCATCACTGCACTGTCCATCACTCTGCCCTGTCCATCACTGCACTGTCCATCACTGCACTGTCCATCACTCTCACTGTCCATCACTGCCCTGTCCATCACTGCACTGTCCATCACTGCACTGTCCATCACTGCACTGTCCATCACTCTGCCCTGTCCATCACTCTCACTGTCCATCACTGCACTGTCCATCACTGCACTGTCCATCACTCTCACTGTCCATCACTCTCACTGTCCATCACTGCACTGTCCATCACTGCACTGTCCATCACTCTGCCCTGTCCATCACTGCACTGTCCATCACTGCACTGTCCATCACTCTCACTGTCCATCACTGCACTGTCCATCACTGCCCTGTCCATCACTGCCCTGTCCATCACTGCACTGTCCATCACTCTGCCCTGTCCATCACTGCACTGTCCATCACTGCACTGTCCATCACTCTGCCCTGTCCATCACTCTCACTGTCCATCACTGCACTGTCCATCACTGCACTGTCCATCACTCTCACTGTCCATCACTGCACTGTCCATCACTCTGCACTGTCCATCACTCTCACTGTCCATCACTGCCCTGTCCATCACTGCACTGTCCATCACTGCACTGTCCATCACTGCACTGTCCATCACTCTGCCCTGTCCATCACTGCACTGTCCATCACTCTCACTGTCCATCACTGCACTGTCCATCACTCTGCACTGTCCATCACTCTGCACTGTCCATCACTGCACTGTCCATCACTCTGCACTGTCCATCACTCTGCCCTGTCCATCACTCTGCCCTGTCCATCACTGCACTGTCCATCACTGCCCTGTCCATCACTGCACTGTCCATCACTGCACTGTCCATCACTCTGCCCTGTCCATCACTCTGCACTGTCCATCACTGCACTGTCCATCACTGCACTGTCCATCACTCTCACTGTCCATCACTGCACTGTCCATCACTCTGCCCTGTCCATCACTGCACTGTCCATCACTGCACTGTCCATCACTGCCCTGTCCATCACTGCACTGTCCATCACTCTGCCCTGTCCATCACTCTCACTGTCCATCACTGCACTGTCCATCACTGCACTGTCCATCACTCTCACTGTCCATCACTGCCCTGTCCATCACTGCACTGTCCATCACTGCACTGTCCATCACTCTGCACTGTCCATCACTCTCACTGTCCATCACTGCACTGTCCATCACTCTCACTGTCCATCACTCTCACTGTCCATCACTGCACTGTCCATCACTGCACTGTCCATCACTCTGCACTGTCCATCACTCTCACTGTCCATCACTGCACTGTCCATCACTGCACTGTCCATCACTCTGCACTGTCCATCACTCTCACTGTCCATCACTCTCACTGTCCATCACTCTGCCCTGTCCATCACTGCACTGTCCATCACTGCACTGTCCATCACTCTCACTGTCCATCACTCTGCCCTGTCCATCACTGCACTGTCCATCACTGCACTGTCCATCACTCTCACTGTCCATCACTGCACTGTCCATCACTGCACTGTCCATCACTGCCCTGTCCATCACTGCACTGTCCATCACTCTCACTGTCCATCACTGCACTGTCCATCACTGCCCTGTCCATCACTGCACTGTCCATCACTCTCACTGTCCATCACTGCCCTGTCCATCACTGCACTGTCCATCACTCTCACTGTCCATCACTGCCCTGTCCATCACTGCACTGTCCATCACTCTCACTGTCCATCACTGCTCTGTCCATCACTGCACTGTCCATCACTGCACTGTCCATCACTCTGCACTGTCCATCACTGCACTGTCCATCACTGCACTGTCCATCACTCTCACTGTCCATCACTGCCCTGTCCATCACTCTCACTGTCCATCACTCTCACTGTCCATCACTGCCCTGTCCATCACTGCACTGTCCATCACTGCACTGTCCATCACTCTCACTGTCCATCACTGCCCTGTCCATCACTGCACTGTCCATCACTGCACTGTCCATCACTCTGCCCTGTCCATCACTCTGCCCTGTCCATCACTCTGCACTGTCCATCACTGCACTGTCCATAACTGCACTGTCCATCACTCTCACTGTCCATCACTGCACTGTCCATCACTCTGCCCTGTCCATCACTCTGCACTGTCCATCACTGCACTGTCCATCACTCTGCCCTGTCCATCACTGCACTGTCCATCACTGCACTGTCCATCACTCTCACTGTCCATCACTGCACTGTCCATCACTGCACTGTCCATCACTGCCCTGTCCATCACTGCACTGTCCATCACTCTCACTGTCCATCACTGCCCTGTCCATCACTGCACTGTCCATCACTCTGCACTGTCCATCACTGCTCTGTCCATCACTGCACTGTCCATCACTGCACTGTCCATCACTCTGCCCTGTCCATCACTCTGCACTGTCCATCACTGCACTTTCCATCACTGCACTGTCCATCACTCTCACTGTCCATCACTGCCCTGTCCATCACTCTCACTGTCCATCACTCTCACTGTCCATCACTGCCCTGTCCATCACTGCACTGTCCATCACTGCACTGTCCATCACTCTCACTGTCCATCACTGCCCTGTCCATCACTCTCACTGTCCATCACTCTCACTGTCCATTACTCTCACTGTCCATCACTGCACTGTCCATCACTCTCACTGTCCATCACTGCCCTGTCCATCACTGCACTGTCCATCACTGCACTGTCCATCACTCTGCCCTGTCCATCACTCTGCACTGTCCATCACTGCACTGTCCATCACTGCACTGTCCATCACTCTCACTGTCCATCACTGCACTGTCCATCACTGCACTGTCCATCACTCTCACTGTCCATCACTCTGCACTGTCCATCACTCTGCACTGTCCATCACTGCACTGTCCATCACTCTGCACTGTCCATCACTGCACTGTCCATCACTGCACTGTCCATCACTCTGCACTGTCCATCACTCTCACTGTCCATCACTCTGCACTGTCCATCACTCTCACTGTCCATCACTCTGCCCTGTCCATCACTGCACTGTCCATCACTCTGCCCTGTCCATCACTGCACTGTCCATCACTGCACTGTCCATCACTGCACTGTCCATCACTGCCTGTCCATCACTCTCACTGTCCATCACTGCACTGTCCATCACTCTTCACTGTCCATCACTCTGCCCTCACCTCACTGTCCATCACTGCACTGTCCATCACTGCACTGTCCATCACTGCCCTGTCCATCACTCTGCCCTGTCCATCACTCTCACTGTCCATCACTGCACTGTCCATCACTGCCCTGTCCATCACTCTCACTGTCCATCACTGCCCTGTCCATCACTGCACTGTCCATCACTCTCACTGTCCATCACTGCACTGTCCATCACTCTGCACTGTCCATCACTCTGCACTGTCCATCACTGCACTGTCCATCACTCTGCACTGTCCATCACTGCACTGTCCTACTTGCCTGTCATCACTGCACTGTCCATCACTGTCACTGTCCATCACTGCACTGTCCATCACTCTGCCCTGTCCATCACTCTCACTGTCCATCACTGCACTGTCCATCACTGCCCTGTCCATCACTCTGCACTGTCCATCACTCTGCACTGTCCATCACTGCACTGTCCATCACTCTCACTGTCCATCACTGCACTGTCCATCACTCTGCCCTGTCCATCACTCTGCACTGTCCATCACTGCCCTGTCCATCACTCTGCACTGTCCATCACTGCACTGTCCATCACTGCACTGTCCATCACTGCACTGTCCATCACTCTGCCCTGTCCATCACTGCACTGTCCATCACTCTCACTGTCCATCACTCTGCCCTGTCCATCACTCTGCCCTGTCCATCACTCTGCACTGTCCATCACTGCACTGTCCATCACTCTGCCCTGTCCATCACTCTGCCCTGTCCATCACTCTCACTGTCCATCACTGCACTGTCCATCACTCTGCCCTGTCCATCACTCTGCACTGTCCATCACTCTGCCCTGTCCATCACTGCACTGTCCATCACTGCACTGTCCATCACTCTCACTGTCCATCACTCTGCCCTGTCCATCACTCTCACTGTCCATCACTCTGCCCTGTCCATCACTGCCCTGTCCATCACTGCACTGTCCATCACTCTCACTGTCCATCACTCTGCCCTGTCCATCACTGCACTGTCCATCACTGCACTGTCCATCACTGCACTGTCCATCACTCTCACTGTCCATCACTCTGCCCTGTCCATCACTCTGCACTGTCCATCACTCTGCCCTGTCCATCACTGCACTGTCCATCACTCTCACTGTCCATCACTGCACTGTCCATCACTGCACTGTCCATCACTCTGCCCTGTCCATCACTGCACTGTCCATCACTGCACTGTCCATCACTCTGCCCTGTCCATCACTCTGCACTGTCCATCACTGCCCTGTCCATCACTCTCACTGTCCATCACTGCACTGTCCATCACTCTCACTGTCCATCACTGCCCTGTCCATCACTCTGCACTGTCCATCACTCTGCACTGTCCATCACTGCACTGTCCATCACTCTCACTGTCCATCACTGCACTGTCCATCACTCTGCACTGTCCATCACTGCCCTGTCCATCACTCTGCACTGTCCATCACTCTGCACTGTCCATCACTGCACTGTCCATCACTCTCACTGTCCATCACTGCACTGTCCATCACTCTGCACTGTCCATCACTGCCCTGTCCATCACTCTCACTGTCCATCACTCTGCACTGTCCATCACTGCACTGTCCATCACTCTCACTGTCCATCACTCTCACTGTCCATCACTCTGCCCTGTCCATCACTGCACTGTCCATCACTCTCACTGTCCATCACTCTCACTGTCCATCACTGCCCTGTCCATCACTGCACTGTCCATCACTCTGCCCTGTCCATCACTCTGCACTGTCCATCACTGCACTGTCCATCACTGCCCTGTCCATCACTCTCACTGTCCATCACTCTCACTGTCCATCAGTGCACTGTCCATCACTGCACTGTCCATCACTGCCCTGTCCATCACTCTCACTGTCCATCACTGCACTGTCCATCACTCTCACTGTCCATCACTCTGCCCTGTCCATCACTCTGCACTGTCCATCACTCTGCCCTGTCCATCACTGCACTGTCCATCACTCTCACTGTCCATCACTGCACTGTCCATCACTGCACTGTCCATCACTCTGCCCTGTCCATCACTGCACTGTCCATCACTGCACTGTCCATCACTCTGCCCTGTCCATCACTCTGCACTGTCCATCACTGCCCTGTCCATCACTCTCACTGTCCATCACTGCCCTGTCCATCACTCTGCACTGTCCATCACTCTGCACTGTCCATCACTGCACTGTCCATCACTCTCACTGTCCATCACTGCACTGTCCATCACTCTGCACTGTCCATCACTGCCCTGTCCATCACTCTGCACTGTCCATCACTCTGCACTGTCCATCACTGCACTGTCCATCACTCTCACTGTCCATCATTCTCACTGTCCATCACTCTGCCCTGTCCATCACTGCACTGTCCATCACTCTCACTGTCCATCACTCTCACTGTCCATCACTGCCCTGTCCATCACTGCACTGTCCATCACTCTGCCCTGTCCATCACTCTGCACTGTCCATCACTGCCCTGTCCATCACTGCCCTGTCCATCACTCTCACTGTCCATCACTCTCACTGTCCATCAGTGCACTGTCCATCACTGCACTGTCCATCACTGCCCTGTCCATCACTCTCACTGTCCATCACTGCACTGTCCGCACTGTCCATCACTGCCCTGTCCATCACTCTGCCCTGTCCATCACTGCACTGTCCATCACTGCACTGTCCATCACTCTGCACTGTCCATCACTCTGCCCTGTCCATCACTGCACTGTCCATCACTCTCACTGTCCATCACTGCACTGTCCATCACTGCACTGTCCATCACTCTGCCCTGTCCATCACTGCACTGTCCATCACTGCACTGTCCATCACTCTGCCCTGTCCATCACTCTGCACTGTCCATCACTGCCCTGTCCATCACTCTCACTGTCCATCACTGCCCTGTCCATCACTCTGCACTGTCCATCACTCTGCACTGTCCATCACTGCACTGTCCATCACTCTCACTGTCCATCACTGCACTGTCCATCACTCTGCACTGTCCATCACTGCCCTGTCCATCACTCTGCACTGTCCATCACTCTGCACTGTCCATCACTGCACTGTCCATCACTCTCACTGTCCATCACTCTCACTGTCCATCACTCTGCCCTGTCCATCACTGCACTGTCCATCACTCTCACTGTCCATCACTGCCCTGTCCATCACTGCACTGTCCATCACTCTGCCCTGTCCATCACTCTGCACTGTCCATCACTGCACTGTCCATCACTGCCCTGTCCATCACTGCCCTGTCCATCACTCTCACTGTCCATCACTCTCACTGTCCATCAGTGCACTGTCCATCACTGCACTGTCCATCACTGCCCTGTCCATCACTGCACTGTCCATCACTGCCCTGTCCATCACTCTCACTGTCCATCACTGCACTGTCCATCACTGCCCTGTCCATCACTGCACTGTCCATCACTGCCCTGTCCATCACTCTGCCCTGTCCATCACTGCACTGTCCATCACTGCACTGTCCATCACTCTGCCCTGTCCATCACTCTGCACTGTCCATCACTGCACTGTCCATCACTGCACTGTCCATCACTCTGCCCTGTCCATCACTCTCACTGTCCATCACTGCCCTGTCCATCACTCTGCCCTGTCCATCACTGCACTGTCCATCACTGCACTGTCCATCACTGCACTGTCCATCACTCTCACTGTCCATCACTGCACTGTCCATCACTGCACTGTCCATCACTCTCACTGTCCATCACTCTGCCCTGTCCATCACTCTGCCCTGTCCATCACTGCCCTGTCCATCACTCTGCACTGTCCATCACTGCACTGTCCATCACTGCACTGTCCATCACTGCACTGTCCATCACTCTGCCCTGTCCATCACTCTGCACTGTCCATCACTGCACTGTCCATCACTGCACTGTCCATCACTCTGCCCTGTCCATCACTCTCACTGTCCATCACTGCACTGTCCATCACTGCACTGTCCATCACTCTGCCCTGTCCATCACTCTGCACTGTCCATCACTCTGCCCTGTCCATCACTGCACTGTCCATCACTCTCACTGTCCATCACTGCACTGTCCATCACTCTGCACTGTCCATCACTCTGCACTGTCCATCACTGCACTGTCCATCACTGCACTGTCCATCACTCTGCCCTGTCCATCACTCTGCACTGTCCATCACTCTGCCCTGTCCATCACTGCACTGTCCATCACTGCACTGTCCATCACTCTGCACTGTCCATCACTGCACTGTCCATCACTGCACTGTCCATCACTCTGCACTGTCCATCACTGCACTGTCCATCACTGCCCTGTCCATCACTCTCACTGTCCATCACTCTGCCCTGTCCATCACTCTCACTGTCCATCACTCTGCCCTGTCCATCACTGCCCTGTCCATCACTGCACTGTCCATCACTCTCACTGTCCATCACTCTGCCCTGTCCATCACTGCACTGTCCATCACTGCACTGTCCATCACTCTCACTGTCCATCACTCTGCCCTGTCCATCACTGCACTGTCCATCACTCTCACTGTCCATCACTGCACTGTCCATCACTGCACTGTCCATCACTCTGCCCTGTCCATCACTGCACTGTCCATCACTGCACTGTCCATCACTCTGCCCTGTCCATCACTCTGCACTGTCCATCACTGCCCTGTCCATCACTCTCACTGTCCATCACTGCACTGTCCATCACTCTCACTGTCCATCACTGCCCTGTCCATCACTCTGCACTGTCCATCACTCTGCACTGTCCATCACTGCACTGTCCATCACTCTCACTGTCCATCACTGCACTGTCCATCACTCTGCACTGTCCATCACTGCCCTGTCCATCACTCTGCACTGTCCATCACTCTGCACTGTCCATCACTGCACTGTCCATCACTCTCACTGTCCATCACTCTCACTGTCCATCACTCTGCCCTGTCCATCACTGCACTGTCCATCACTCTCACTGTCCATCACTCTCACTGTCCATCACTGCCCTGTCCATCACTGCACTGTCCATCACTCTGCCCTGTCCATCACTCTGCACTGTCCATCACTGCACTGTCCATCACTGCCCTGTCCATCACTGCCCTGTCCATCACTGCACTGTCCATCACTGCCCTGTCCATCACTGCACTGTCCATCACTGCCCTGTCCATCACTCTGCCCTGTCCATCACTGCACTGTCCATCACTGCACTGTCCATCACTCTGCACTGTCCATCACTCTGCCCTGTCCATCACTGCACTGTCCATCACTCTCACTGTCCATCACTGCACTGTCCATCACTGCACTGTCCATCACTCTGCCCTGTCCATCACTGCACTGTCCATCACTGCACTGTCCATCACTCTGCCCTGTCCATCACTCTGCACTGTCCATCACTGCCCTGTCCATCACTCTCACTGTCCATCACTGCCCTGTCCATCACTCTGCACTGTCCATCACTCTGCACTGTCCATCACTGCACTGTCCATCACTCTCACTGTCCATCACTGCACTGTCCATCACTCTGCACTGTCCATCACTGCCCTGTCCATCACTCTGCACTGTCCATCACTCTGCCCTGTCCATCACTCTCACTGTCCATCACTCTCACTGTCCATCACTCTGCCCTGTCCATCACTGCACTGTCCATCACTCTCACTGTCCATCACTGCCCTGTCCATCACTGCACTGTCCATCACTCTGCCCTGTCCATCACTCTGCACTGTCCATCACTGCACTGTCCATCACTGCCCTGTCCATCACTGCCCTGTCCATCACTCTCACTGTCCATCACTCTCACTGTCCATCAGTGCACTGTCCATCACTGCACTGTCCATCACTGCCCTGTCCATCACTGCACTGTCCATCACTGCCCTGTCCATCACTCTCACTGTCCATCACTGCACTGTCCATCACTGCCCTGTCCATCACTGCACTGTCCATCACTGCCCTGTCCATCACTCTGCCCTGTCCATCACTGCACTGTCCATCACTGCACTGTCCATCACTCTGCCCTGTCCATCACTCTGCACTGTCCATCACTGCACTGTCCATCAGTGCACTGTCCATCACTCTGCCCTGTCCATCACTCTCACTGTCCATCACTGCCCTGTCCATCACTCTGCCCTGTCCATCACTGCACTGTCCATCACTGCACTGTCCATCACTCTCACTGTCCATCACTGCACTGTCCATCACTGCACTGTCCATCACTCTCACTGTCCATCACTCTGCCCTGTCCATCACTCTGCCCTGTCCATCACTGCCCTGTCCATCACTCTGCACTGTCCATCACTGCACTGTCCATCACTGCACTGTCCATCACTGCACTGTCCATCACTCTGCCCTGTCCATCACTCTGCACTGTCCATCACTGCACTGTCCATCACTGCACTGTCCATCACTCTGCCCTGTCCATCACTCTCACTGTCCATCACTGCACTGTCCATCACTGCACTGTCCATCACTCTGCCCTGTCCATCACTCTGCACTGTCCATCACTCTGCCCTGTCCATCACTGCACTGTCCATCACTCTCACTGTCCATCACTGCACTGTCCATCACTCTGCACTGTCCATCACTGCACTGTCCATCACTGCACTGTCCATCACTCTGCCCTGTCCATCACTGCACTGTCCATCACTCTCACTGTCCATCACTCTGCCCTGTCCATCACTCTGCACTGTCCATCACTCTCACTGTCCATCACTGCACTGTCCATCACTCTCACTGTCCATCACTGCCCTGTCCATCACTCTCACTGTCCATCACTCTCACTGTCCATCACTGCACTGTCCATCACTCTCACTGTCCATCACTGCCCTGTCCATCACTGCACTGTCCATCACTGCACTGTCCATCACTCTGCCCTGTCCATCACTCTGCACTGTCCATCACTGCACTGTCCATCACTGCACTGTCCATCACTCTCACTGTCCATCACTGCCCTGTCCATCACTCTGCACTGTCCATCACTGCACTGTCCATCACTGCACTGTCCATCACTCTGCCCTGTCCATCACTGCACTGTCCATCACTCTCACTGTCCATCACTGCACTGTCCATCACTCTGCCCTGTCCATCACTCTGCACTGTCCATCACTGCCCTGTCCATCACTCTGCACTGTCCATCACTGCACTGTCCATCACTGCACTGTCCATCACTGCACTGTCCATCACTCTGCCCTGTCCATCACTGCACTGTCCATCACTCTCACTGTCCATCACTCTGCACTGTCCATCACTCTCACTGTCCATCACTGCACTGTCCATCACTCTGCCCTGTCCATCACTCTGCACTGTCCATCACTCTCACTGTCCATCACTGCACTGTCCATCACTCTGCCCTGTCCATCACTCTGCACTGTCCATCACTCTGCCCTGTCCATCACTGCACTGTCCATCACTGCACTGTCCATCACTCTCACTGTCCATCACTCTGCCCTGTCCATCACTCTCACTGTCCATCACTCTGCCCTGTCCATCACTGCCCTGTCCATCACTGCACTGTCCATCACTCTCACTGTCCATCACTCTGCCCTGTCCATCACTGCACTGTCCATCACTGCACTGTCCATCACTCTCACTGTCCATCACTCTGCCCTGTCCATCACTCTGCACTGTCCATCACTCTGCCCTGTCCATCACTGCACTGTCCATCACTCTCACTGTCCATCACTGCACTGTCCATCACTGCACTGTCCATCACTCTGCCCTGTCCATCACTCTGCACTGTCCATCACTGCCCTGTCCATCACTCTCACTGTCCATCACTGCCCTGTCCATCACTCTGCACTGTCCATCACTCTGCACTGTCCATCACTGCACTGTCCATCACTCTCACTGTCCATCACTGCACTGTCCATCACTCTGCACTGTCCATCACTGCCCTGTCCATCACTCTGCACTGTCCATCACTCTGCACTGTCCATCACTGCACTGTCCATCACTCTCACTGTCCATCACTCTCACTGTCCATCACTCTGCCCTGTCCATCACTGCACTGTCCATCACTCTCACTGTCCATCACTCTCACTGTCCATCACTGCCCTGTCCATCACTGCACTGTCCATCACTCTGCCCTGTCCATCACTCTGCACTGTCCATCACTGCACTGTCCATCACTGCCCTGTCCATCACTGCCCTGTCCATCACTCTCACTGTCCATCACTCTCACTGTCCATCAGTGCACTGTCCATCACTGCACTGTCCATCACTGCCCTGTCCATCACTGCACTGTCCATCACTGCCCTGTCCATCACTCTCACTGTCCATCACTGCACTGTCCATCACTGCCCTGTCCATCACTGCACTGTCCATCACTGCCCTGTCCATCACTCTGCCCTGTCCATCACTGCACTGTCCATCACTGCACTGTCCATCACTCTGCACTGTCCATCACTCTGCCCTGTCCATCACTGCACTGTCCATCACTCTCACTGTCCATCACTGCACTGTCCATCACTGCACTGTCCATCACTCTCACTGTCCATCACTGCACTGTCCATCACTGCACTGTCCATCACTCTGCCCTGTCCATCACTGCACTGTCCATCACTGCACTGTCCATCACTCTGCCCTGTCCATCACTGCACTGTCCATCACTGCACTGTCCATCACTGCACTGTCCATCACTGCACTGTCCATCACTCTGCCCTGTCCATCACTCTCACTGTCCATCACTGCACTGTCCATCACTCTCACTGTCCATCACTCTCACTGTCCATCACTCTGCCCTGTCCATCACTCTCACTGTCCATCACTCTGCCCTGTCCATCACTCTCACTGTCCATCACTGCACTGTCCATCACTCTCACTGTCCATCACTCTGCACTGTCCATCACTGCCCTGTCCATCACTCTCACTGTCCATCACTGCCCTGTCCATCACTCTGCACTGTCCATCACTGCACTGTCCATCACTCTCACTGTCCATCACTGCACTGTCCATCACTCTGCACTGTCCATCACTGCCCTGTCCATCACTCTGCACTGTCCATCACTCTGCACTGTCCATCACTGCACTGTCCATCACTCTCACTGTCCATCACTCTCACTGTCCATCACTCTGCCCTGTCCATCACTGCACTGTCCATCACTCTCACTGTCCATCACTCTCACTGTCCATCACTGCCCTGTCCATCACTCTCACTGTCCATCACTGCACTGTCCATCACTCTGCCCTGTCCATCACTCTGCACTGTCCATCACTGCACTGTCCATCACTGCCCTGTCCATCACTCTCACTGTCCATCACTCTCACTGTCCATCAGTGCACTGTCCATCACTGCACTGTCCATCACTGCCCTGTGCATCACTGCACTGTCCATCACTGCCCTGTCCATCACTCTCACTGTCCATCACTGCACTGTCCATCACTGCCCTGTCCATCACTGCACTGTCCATCACTGCCCTGTCCATCACTCTGCCCTGTCCATCACTGCACTGTCCATCACTGCACTGTCCATCACTCTGCCCTGTCCATCACTCTGCACTGTCCATCACTGCACTGTCCATCACTGCACTGTCCATCACTCTGCCCTGTCCATCACTCTCACTGTCCATCACTGCCCTGTCCATCACTCTGCCCTTTCCATCACTGCACTGTCCATCACTGCACTGTCCATCACTCTCACTGTCCATCACTGCACTGTCCATCACTGCACTGTCCATCACTCTCACTGTCCATCACTCTGCCCTGTCCATCACTCTGCCCTGTCCATCACTGCCCTGTCCATCACTCTGCACTGTCCATCACTGCACTGTCCATCACTGCACTGTCCATCACTCTGCCCTGTCCATCACTCTGCACTGTCCATCACTGCACTGTCCATCACTGCACTGTCCATCACTCTGCCCTGTCCATCACTCTCACTGTCCATCACTGCACTGTCCATCACTGCACTGTCCATCACTCTGCCCTGTCCATCACTCTGCACTGTCCATCACTGCACTGTCCATCACTGCACTGTCCATCACTCTCACTGTCCATCACTCTGCCCTGTCCATCACTGCACTGTCCATCACTCTCACTGTCCATCACTGCACTGTCCATCACTCTGCACTGTCCATCACTGCACTGTCCATCACTGCACTGTCCATCACTCTGCCCTGTCCATCACTGCACTGTCCATCACTCTCACTGTCCATCACTCTGCCCTGTCCATCACTGCACTGTCCATCACTGCACTGTCCATCACTCTCACTGTCCATCACTCTGCCCTGTCCATCACTCTCACTGTCCATCACTCTGCACTGTCCATCACTGCACTGTCCATCACTGCACTGTCCATCACTCTCACTGTCCATCACTGCACTGTCCATCACTGCACTGTCCATCAATCTGCACTGTCCATCACTCTGCCCTGTCCATCACTGCACTGTCCATCACTCTCACTGTCCATCACTCTGCACTGTCCATCACTCTCACTGTCCATCACTGCCCTGTCCATCACTCTCACTGTCCATCACTCTCACTGTCCATCACTCTCACTGTCCATCACTGCCCTGTCCATCACTGCACTGTCCATCACTGCACTGTCCATCACTCTCACTGTCCATCACTGCCCTGTCCATCACTGCACTGTCCATCACTGCACTGTCCATCACTCTGCCCTGTCCATCACTCTGCACTGTCCATCACTGCACTGTCCATCACTGCACTGTCCATCACTGCACTGTCCATCACTCTCACTGTCCATCACTGCACTGTCCATCACTCTGCCCTGTCCATCACTCTGCACTGTCCATCACTGCACTGTCCATCACTCTGCCCTGTCCATCACTGCACTGTCCATCACTGCACTGTCCATCACTCTGCCCTGTCCATCACTCTCACTGTCCATCACTGCACTGTCCATCACTGCACTGTCCATCACTCTCACTGTCCATCACTCTGCCCTGTCCATCACTGCCCTGTCCATCACTGCACTGTCCATCACTCTGCCCTGTCCATCACTGCACTGTCCATCACTCTCACTGTCCATCACTCTGCCCTGTCCATCACTGCACTGTCCATCACTGCACTGTCCATCACTGCCCTGTCCATCACTCTGCCCTGTCCATCACTCTCACTGTCCATCACTGCACTGTCCATCACTGCCCTGTCCATCACTCTCACTGTCCATCACTGCCCTGTCCATCACTGCACTGTCCATCACTCTCACTGTCCATCACTGCCCTGTCCATCACTGCACTGTCCATCACTGCACTGTCCATCACTCTGCCCTGTCCATCACTCTGCCCTGTCCATCACTGCCCTGTCCATCACTGCACTGTCCATCACTGCACTGTCCATCACTCTCACTGTCCATCACTGCACTGTCCATCACTCTGCCCTGTCCATCACTCTCACTGTCCATCACTCTGCACTGTCCATCACTGCACTGTCCATCACTGCACTGTCCATCACTCTGCCCTGTCCATCACTCTGCCCTGTCCATCACTGCACTGTCCATCACTCTCACTGTCCATCACTCTGCCCTGTCCATCACTCTGCCCTGTCCATCACTCTGCACTGTCCATCACTGCACTGTCCATCACTCTGCCCTGTCCATCACTGCCCTGTCCATCACTCTCACTGTCCATCACTCTGCCCTGTCCATCACTCTCACTGTCCATCACTGCACTGTCCATCACTCTGCCCTGTCCATCACTCTGCACTGTCCATCACTCTGCCCTGTCCATCACTGCACTGTCCATCACTGCACTGTCCATCACTGCACTGTCCATCACTCTCACTGTCCATCACTCTGCCCTGTCCATCACTCTCACTGTCCATAACTCTGCCCTGTCCATCACTGCCCTGTCCATCACTGCACTGTCCATCACTCTCACTGTCCATCACTGCACTGTCCATCACTGCACTGTCCATCACTCTCACTGTCCATCACTGCACTGTCCATCACTCTCACTGTCCATCACTCTGCACTGTCCATCACTCTGCACTGTCCATCACTCTGCCCTGTCCATCACTGCACTGTCCATCACTCTCACTGTCCATCACTGCACTGTCCATCACTGCACTGTCCATCACTCTGCCCTGTCCATCACTCTCACTGTCCATAACTCTGCCCTGTCCATCACTGCCCTGTCCATCACTGCACTGTCCATCACTCTCACTGTCCATCACTGCACTGTCCATCACTGCACTGTCCATCACTCTCACTGTCCATCACTGCACTGTCCATCACTCTCACTGTCCATCACTGCCCTGTCCATCACTCTGCACTGTCCATCACTCTGCACTGTCCATCACTGCACTGTCCATCACTCTCACTGTCCATCACTCTCACTGTCCATCACTGCCCTGTCCATCACTGCACTGTCCATCACTCTGCCCTGTCCATCACTCTGCACTGTCCATCACTGCACTGTCCATCACTGCCCTGTCCATCACTGCCCTGTCCATCACTCTCACTGTCCATCACTCTCACTGTCCATCAGTGCACTGTCCATCACTGCACTGTCCATCACTGCCCTGTCCATCACTGCACTGTCCATCACTGCCCTGTCCATCACTCTCACTGTCCATCACTGCACTGTCCATCACTGCCCTGTCCATCACTGCACTGTCCATCACTGCCCTGTCCATCACTCTGCCCTGTCCATCACTGCACTGTCCATCACTCTGCCCTGTCCATCACTCTCACTGTCCATCACTGCCCTGTCCATCACTCTGCCCTGTCCATCACTGCACTGTCCATCACTGCACTGTCCATCACTCTGCCCTGTCCATCACTCTGCACTGTCCATCACTGCCCTGTCCATCACTGCCCTGTCCATCACTCTGCCCTGTCCATCACTGCACTGTCCATCACTGCCCTGTCCATCACTCTCACTGTCCATCACTGCACTGTCCATCACTCTCACTGTCCATCACTCTGCCCTGTCCATCACTCTGCCCTGTCCATCACTGCCCTGTCCATCACTCTGCACTGTCCATCACTGCACTGTCCATCACTGCACTGTCCATCACTCTGCCCTGTCCATCACTCTGCACTGTCCATCACTGCACTGTCCATCACTGCACTGTCCATCACTCTGCCCTGTCCATCACTCTCACTGTCCATCACTGCACTGTCCATCACTGCACTGTCCATCACTCTGCCCTGTCCATCACTCTGCACTGTCCATCACTCTGCCCTGTCCATCACTGCACTGTCCATCACTCTCACTGTCCATCACTGCACTGTCCATCACTCTGCACTGTCCATCACTGCACTGTCCATCACTGCACTGTCCATCACTCTCACTGTCCATCACTGCACTGTCCATCACTGCACTGTCCATCACTCTGCACTGTCCATCACTCTCACTGTCCATCACTCTCACTGTCCATCACTGCCCTGTCCATCACTCTCACTGTCCATCACTCTGCCCTGTCCATCACTGCCCTGTCCATCACTGCACTGTCCATCACTCTGCCCTGTCCATCACTGCACTGTCCATCACTCTCACTGTCCATCACTCTGCCCTGTCCATCACTGCACTGTCCATCACTGCACTGTCCATCACTCTCACTGTCCATCACTCTGCCCTGTCCATCACTCTCACTGTCCATCACTCTCACTGTCCATCACTCTGCACTGTCCATCACTCTCACTGTCCATCACTGCACTGTCCATCACTCTCACTGTCCATCACTGCCCTGTCCATCACTCTCACTGTCCATCACTCTGCACTGTCCATCACTCTGCCCTGTCCATCACTGCACTGTCCATCACTCTCACTGTCCATCACTGCACTGTCCATCACTCTGCCCTGTCCATCACTCTGCACTGTCCATCACTGCACTGTCCATCACTCTGCACTGTCCATCACTGCACTGTCCATCACTGCACTGTCCATCACTCTCACTGTCCATCACTGCACTGTCCATCACTCTGCCCTGTCCATCACTCTCACTGTCCATCACTGCACTGTCCATCACTGCACTGTCCATCACTGCACTGTCCATCACTCTGCCCTGTCCATCACTGCACTGTCCATCACTCTCACTGTCCATCACTCTGCCCTGTCCATCACTGCACTGTCCATCACTCTCACTGTCCATCACTCTGCCCTGTCCATCACTGCACTGTCCATCACTGCACTGTCCATCACTCTGCCCTGTCCATCACTCTCACTGTCCATCACTCTCACTGTCCATCACTGCCCTGTCCATCACTCTCACTGTCCATCACTCTGCCCTGTCCATCACTGCCCTGTCCATCACTGCACTGTCCATCACTCTGCCCTGTCCATCACTGCACTGTCCATCACTCTCACTGTCCATCACTCTGCCCTGTCCATCACTGCACTGTCCATCACTGCACTGTCCATCACTCTCACTGTCCATCACTCTGCCCTGTCCATCACTCTCACTGTCCATCACTCTCACTGTCCATCACTCTGCACTGTCCATCACTCTCACTGTCCATCACTGCACTGTCCATCACTCTCACTGTCCATCACTGCCCTGTCCATCACTCTCACTGTCCATCACTCTGCACTGTCCATCACTCTGCCCTGTCCATCACTGCACTGTCCATCACTCTCACTGTCCATCACTGCACTGTCCATCACTCTGCCCTGTCCATCACTCTGCACTGTCCATCACTGCACTGTCCATCACTCTGCACTGTCCATCACTGCACTGTCCATCACTGCACTGTCCATCACTCTCACTGTCCATCACTGCACTGTCCATCACTCTGCCCTGTCCATCACTCTGCACTGTCCATCACTGCACTGTCCATCACTGCCCTGTCCATCACTGCCCTGTCCATCACTCTCACTGTCCATCACTCTCACTGTCCATCAGTGCACTGTCCATCACTGCACTGTCCATCACTGCCCTGTCCATCACTGCACTGTCCATCACTGCCCTGTCCATCACTCTCACTGTCCATCACTGCACTGTCCATCACTGCCCTGTCCATCACTGCACTGTCCATCACTGCCCTGTCCATCACTCTGCCCTGTCCATCACTGCACTGTCCATCACTCTGCCCTGTCCATCACTCTCACTGTCCATCACTGCCCTGTCCATCACTCTGCCCTGTCCATCACTGCACTGTCCATCACTGCACTGTCCATCACTCTGCCCTGTCCATCACTCTGCACTGTCCATCACTGCCCTGTCCATCACTGCCCTGTCCATCACTCTGCCCTGTCCATCACTGCACTGTCCATCACTGCCCTGTCCATCACTCTCACTGTCCATCACTGCACTGTCCATCACTCTCACTGTCCATCACTCTGCCCTGTCCATCACTCTGCCCTGTCCATCACTGCCCTGTCCATCACTCTGCACTGTCCATCACTGCACTGTCCATCACTGCACTGTCCATCACTCTGCCCTGTCCATCACTCTGCACTGTCCATCACTGCACTGTCCATCACTGCACTGTCCATCACTCTGCCACTGTCCATCACTCTCACTGTCCATCACTGCACTGTCCATCACTGCACTGTCCATCACTCTGCCCTGTCCATCACTCTGCACTGTCCATCACTCTGCCCTGTCCATCACTGCACTGTCCATCACTCTCACTGTCCATCACTGCACTGTCCATCACTCTGCACTGTCCATCACTCTGCACTGTCCATCACTGCACTGTCCATCACTGCACTGTCCATCACTCTCACTGTCCATCACTGCACTGTCCATCACTGCACTGTCCATCACTCTGCACTGTCCATCACTCTCACTGTCCATCACTCTCACTGTCCATCACTGCACTGTCCATCACTCTCACTGTCCATCACTCTGCCCTGTCCATCACTGCCCTGTCCATCACTGCACTGTCCATCACTCTGCCCTGTCCATCACTGCACTGTCCATCACTCTCACTGTCCATCACTCTGCCCTGTCCATCACTGCACTGTCCATCACTGCACTGTCCATCACTCTCACTGTCCATCACTCTGCCCTGTCCATCACTCTCACTGTCCATCACTCTCACTGTCCATCACTCTGCACTGTCCATCACTCTCACTGTCCATCACTGCACTGTCCATCACTCTCACTGTCCATCACTGCCCTGTCCATCACTCTCACTGTCCATCACTCTGCACTGTCCATCACTCTGCCCTGTCCATCACTGCACTGTCCATCACTCTCACTGTCCATCACTGCACTGTCCATCACTCTGCCCTGTCCATCACTCTGCACTGTCCATCACTGCACTGTCCATCACTCTGCACTGTCCATCACTGCACTGTCCATCACTGCACTGTCCATCACTCTCACTGTCCATCACTGCACTGTCCATCACTCTGCCCTGTCCATCACTCTCACTGTCCATCACTGCACTGTCCATCACTGCACTGTCCATCACTGCACTGTCCATCACTCTGCCCTGTCCATCACTGCACTGTCCATCACTCTCACTGTCCATCACTCTGCCCTGTCCATCACTGCACTGTCCATCACTCTCACTGTCCATCACTCTCACTGTCCATCACTCTGCCCTGTCCATCACTCTGCACTGTCCATCACTGCACTGTCCATCACTCTGCACTGTCCATCACTGCCCTGTCCATCACTCTCACTGTCCATCACTCTCACTGTCCATCAGTGCACTGTCCATCACTGCACTGTCCATCACTGCCCTGTCCATCACTGCACTGTCCATCACTCTGCCCTGTCCATCACTCTGCACTGTCCATCACTGCACTGTCCATCACTGCCCTGTCCATCACTGCCCTGTCCATCACTCTCACTGTCCATCACTCTCACTGTCCATCAGTGCACTGTCCATCACTGCACTGTCCATCACTGCCCTGTCCATCACTGCACTGTCCATCACTGCCCTGTCCATCACTCTCACTGTCCATCACTGCACTGTCCATCACTGCCCTGTCCATCACTGCACTGTCCATCACTGCCCTGTCCATCACTCTGCCCTGTCCATCACTGCACTGTCCATCACTGCACTGTCCATCACTCTGCCCTGTCCATCACTCTGCACTGTCCATCACTGCACTGTCCATCACTGCACTGTCCATCACTCTGCCCTGTCCATCACTCTCACTGTCCATCACTGCCCTGTCCATCACTCTGCCCTGTCCATCACTGCACTGTCCATCACTGCACTGTCCATCACTCTCACTGTCCATCACTGCACTGTCCATCACTGCACTGTCCATCACTCTCACTGTCCATCACTCTGCCCTGTCCATCACTCTGCCCTGTCCATCACTCTGCACTGTCCATCACTGCACTGTCCATCACTCTGCCCTGTCCATCACTCTGCCCTGTCCATCACTCTGCACTGTCCATCACTGCACTGTCCATCACTCTGCACTGTCCATCACTGCACTGTCCATCACTCTGCCCTGTCCATCACTCTCACTGTCCATCACTGCACTGTCCATCACTGCACTGTCCATCACTCTGCCCTGTCCATCACTCTGCACTGTCCATCACTCTGCCCTGTCCATCACTGCACTGTCCATCACTCTCACTGTCCATCACTGCACTGTCCATCACTCTGCACTGTCCATCACTGCACTGTCCATCACTCTGCACTGTCCATCACTCTCACTGTCCATCACTGCACTGTCCATCACTGCACTGTCCATCACTCTCACTGTCCATCACTCTGCCCTGTCCATCACTGCACTGTCCATCACTGCACTGTCCATCACTCTCACTGTCCATCACTCTGCACTGTCCATCACTCTGCACTGTCCATCACTGCACTGTCCATCACTCTGCACTGTCCATCACTCTCACTGTCCATCACTCTCACTGTCCATCACTCTGCCCTGTCCATCACTGCACTGTCCATCACTGCACTGTCCATCACTGCACTGTCCATCACTCTCACTGTCCATCACTCTGCCCTGTCCATCACTCTCACTGTCCATCACTCTGCCCTGTCCATCACTCTGCACTGTCCATCACTGCACTGTCCATCACTCTCACTGTCCATCACTGCACTGTCCATCACTCTCACTGTCCATCACTGCACTGTCCATCACTGCACTGTCCATCACTCTGCCCTGTCCATCACTCTCACTGTCCATCACTGCACTGTCCATCACTGCACTGTCCATCACTCTGCCCTGTCCATCACTCTGCACTGTCCATCACTGCACTGTCCATCACTGCACTGTCCATCACTCTGCCCTGTCCATCACTCTCACTGTCCATCACTGCCCTGTCCATCACTCTGCCCTGTCCATCACTGCACTGTCCATCACTGCACTGTCCATCACTCTCACTGTCCATCACTGCACTGTCCATCACTCTGCACTGTCCATCACTCTCACTGTCCATCACTCTGCACTGTCCATCACTGCACTGTCCATCACTCTGCACTGTCCATCACTCTCACTGTCCATCACTCTCACTGTCCATCACTCTGCCCTGTCCATCACTGCACTGTCCATCACTGCACTGTCCATCACTGCACTGTCCATCACTCTGCCCTGTCCATCACTGCACTGTCCATCACTCTCACTGTCCATCACTCTGCCCTGTCCATCACTGCACTGTCCATCACTGCACTGTCCATCACTCTCACTGTCCATCACTCTGCACTGTCCATCACTCTGCCCTGTCCATCACTCTCACTGTCCATCACTCTCACTGTCCATCACTCTGCCCTGTCCATCACTCTCACTGTCCATCACTCTGCCCTGTCCATCACTGCACTGTCCATCACTGCACTGTCCATCACTCTCACTGTCCATCACTCTGCCCTGTCCATCACTGCACTGTCCATCACTGCACTGTCCATCACTCTCACTGTCCATCACTCTGCCCTGTCCATCACTGCACTGTCCATCACTGCACTGTCCATCACTCTCACTGTCCATCACTCTGCCCTGTGCATCACTGCACTGTCCATCACTCTCACTGTCCATCACTCTCACTGTCCATCACTGCACTGTCCATCACTGCACTGTCCATCACTCTCACTGTCCATCACTGCCCTGTCCATCACTGCACTGTCCATCACTGCACTGTCCATCACTCTGCCCTGTCCATCACTCTGCCCTGTCCATCACTCTGCACTGTCCATCACTGCACTGTCCATCACTCTCACTGTCCATCACTCTCACTGTCCATCAGTGCACTGTCCATCACTGCACTGTCCATCACTGCCCTGTCCATCACTGCACTGTCCATCACTCTGCCCTGTCCATCACTCTGCACTGTCCATCACTGCACTGTCCATCACTGCACTGTCCATCACTCTGCCCTGTCCATCACTCTGCACTGTCCATCACTGCCCTGTCCATCACTCTGCCCTGTCCATCACTGCACTGTCCATCACTGCACTGTCCATCACTGCACTGTCCATCACTCTCACTGTCCATCACTGCACTGTCCATCACTGCACTGTCCATCACTCTCACTGTCCATCACTCTGCCCTGTCCATCACTCTGCCCTGTCCATCACTCTGCACTGTCCATCACTGCACTGTCCATCACTGCACTGTCCATCACTCTGCCCTGTCCATCACTCTCACTGTCCATCACTGCACTGTCCATCACTGCACTGTCCATCACTCTGCCCTGTCCATCACTCTGCACTGTCCATCACTCTGCCCTGTCCATCACTGCACTGTCCATCACTCTCACTGTCCATCACTGCACTGTCCATCACTCTGCACTGTCCATCACTCTCACTGTCCATCACTGCACTGTCCATCACTGCACTGTCCATCACTCTCACTGTCCATCACTCTGCCCTGTCCATCACTGCACTGTCCATCACTGCACTGTCCATCACTCTCACTGTCCATCACTCTGCACTGTCCATCACTGCACTGTCCATCACTCTGCACTGTCCATCACTCTCACTGTCCATCACTCTCACTGTCCATCACTCTGCCCTGTCCATCACTGCACTGTCCATCACTGCACTGTCCATCACTCTCACTGTCCATCACTCTGCCCTGTCCATCACTGCACTGTCCATCACTGCACTGTCCATCACTGCACTGTCCATCACTCTCACTGTCCATCACTCTGCCCTGTCCATCACTCTCACTGTCCATCACTCTCACTGTCCATCACTCTGCCCTGTCCATCACTCTCACTGTCCATCACTCTGCCCTGTCCATCACTGCCCTGTCCATCACTGCACTGTCCATCACTCTCACTGTCCATCACTCTGCCCTGTCCATCACTGCACTGTCCATCACTGCACTGTCCATCACTCTCACTGTCCATCACTCTGCCCTGTGCATCACTGCACTGTCCATCACTCTCACTGTCCATCACTCTCACTGTCCATCACTGCACTGTCCATCACTGCACTGTCCATCACTCTCACTGTCCATCACTGCCCTGTCCATCACTGCACTGTCCATCACTGCACTGTCCATCACTCTGCCCTGTCCATCACTCTGCACTGTCCATCACTGCACTGTCCATCACTGCACTGTCCATCACTGCACTGTCCATCACTCTCACTGTCCATCACTGCACTGTCCATCACTCTGCCCTGTCCATCACTCTGCACTGTCCATCACTGCACTGTCCATCACTCTGCCCTGTCCATCACTGCACTGTCCATCACTGCACTGTCCATCACTCTGCCCTGTCCATCACTCTCACTGTCCATCACTCTCACTGTCCATCACTGCACTGTCCATCACTGCACTGTCCATCACTCTCACTGTCCATCACTCTGCCCTGTCCATCACTGCCCTGTCCATCACTGCACTGTCCATCACTCTGCCCTGTCCATCACTGCACTGTCCATCACTCTCACTGTCCATCACTCTGCCCTGTCCATCACTGCACTGTCCATCACTGCACTGTCCATCACTGCCCTGTCCATCACTCTGCCCTGTCCATCACTGCACTGTCCATCACTCTCACTGTCCATCACTGCACTGTCCATCACTGCCCTGTCCATCACTCTCACTGTCCATCACTGCCCTGTCCATCACTGCACTGTCCATCACTCTCACTGTCCATCACTGCCCTGTCCATCACTGCACTGTCCATCACTGCACTGTCCATCACTCTGCCCTGTCCATCACTCTGCCCTGTCCATCACTCTGCACTGTCCATCACTGCACTGTCCATCACTGCACTGTCCATCACTCTCACTGTCCATCACTGCACTGTCCATCACTCTGCCCTGTCCATCACTCTGCACTGTCCATCACTGCACTGTCCATCACTCTGCACTGTCCATCACTGCACTGTCCATCACTGCACTGTCCATCACTCTCACTGTCCATCACTGCACTGTCCATCACTCTGCCCTGTCCATCACTCTGCCCTGTCCATCACTGCACTGTCCATCACTCTCACTGTCCATCACTCTGCCCTGTCCATCACTCTGCCCTGTCCATCACTCTGCACTGTCCATCACTGCACTGTCCATCACTCTGCCCTGTCCATCACTCTGCACTGTCCATCACTGCACTGTCCATCACTCTGCCCTGTCCATCACTCTCACTGTCCATCACTGCCCTGTCCATCACTCTCACTGTCCATCACTCTGCCCTGTCCATCACTCTCACTGTCCATCACTGCACTGTCCATCACTCTGCCCTGTCCATCACTCTGCACTGTCCATCACTCTGCCCTGTCCATCACTGCACTGTCCATCACTGCACTGTCCATCACTCTCACTGTCCATCACTCTGCCCTGTCCATCACTCTCACTGTCCATAACTCTGCCCTGTCCATCACTGCCCTGTCCATCACTGCACTGTCCATCACTCTCACTGTCCATCACTCTGCCCTGTCCATCACTGCACTGTCCATCACTGCACTGTCCATCACTGCACTGTCCATCACTCTCACTGTCCATCACTCTGCCCTGTCCATCACTCTGCACTGTCCATCACTCTGCCCTGTCCATCACTGCACTGTCCATCACTCTCACTGTCCATCACTGCACTGTCCATCACTGCACTGTCCATCACTCTGCCCTGTCCATCACTGCACTGTCCATCACTGCACTGTCCATCACTCTGCCCTGTCCATCACTCTGCACTGTCCATCACTGCCCTGTCCATCACTCTCACTGTCCATCACTGCACTGTCCATCACTCTCACTGTCCATCACTGCCCTGTCCATCACTCTGCACTGTCCATCACTCTGCACTGTCCATCACTGCACTGTCCATCACTCTCACTGTCCATCACTGCACTGTCCATCACTCTGCACTGTCCATCACTCTGCACTGTCCATCACTGCACTGTCCATCACTCTCACTGTCCATCACTCTGCCCTGTCCATCACTGCACTGTCCATCACTCTCACTGTCCATCACTCTCACTGTCCATCACTCTCACTGTCCATCAGTGCACTGTCCATCACTGCACTGTCCATCACTGCCCTGTCCATCACTGCACTGTCCATCACTGCCCTGTCCATCACTCTCACTGTCCATCACTGCACTGTCCATCACTGCCCTGTCCATCACTGCACTGTCCATCACTGCCCTGTCCATCACTCTGCACTGTCCATCACTGCCCTGTCCATCACTCTCACTGTCCATCACTGCACTGTCCATCACTGCACTGTCCATCACTCTGCCCTGTCCATCACTCTGCACTGTCCATCACTGCACTGTCCATCACTGCACTGTCCATCACTCTGCCCTGTCCATCACTCTCACTGTCCATCACTGCCCTGTCCATCACTCTGCCCTGTCCATCACTGCACTGTCCATCACTGCACTGTCCATCACTCTCACTGTCCATCACTGCACTGTCCATCACTCTGCACTGTCCATCACTCTCACTGTCCATCACTCTGCACTGTCCATCACTGCACTGTCCATCACTGCACTGTCCATCACTCTGCCCTGTCCATCACTGCACTGTCCATCACTCTCACTGTCCATCACTCTGCCCTGTCCATCACTGCACTGTCCATCACTGCACTGTCCATCACTGCACTGTCCATCACTCTCACTGTCCATCACTCTGCACTGTCCATCACTCTGCCCTGTCCATCACTCTCACTGTCCATCACTCTCACTGTCCATCACTCTGCCCTGTCCATCACTCTCACTGTCCATCACTCTCACTGTCCATCACTGCACTGTCCATCACTCTGCACTGTCCATCACTCTCACTGTCCATCACTCTCACTGTCCATCACTGCACTGTCCATCACTGCACTGTCCATCACTCTCACTGTCCATCACTGCCCTGTCCATCACTGCACTGTCCATCACTGCACTGTCCATCACTCTGCCCTGTCCATCACTCTGCCCTGTCCATCACTCTGCACTGTCCATCACTGCACTGTCCATCACTCTCACTGTCCATCACTCTGCCCTGTCCATCACTGCACTGTCCATCACTCTGCACTGTCCATCACTCTCACTGTCCATCACTCTCACTGTCCATCAGTGCACTGTCCATCACCACTGCCATCACTGCACTGTCCATCACTGCACTGTCCATCACTGCCTGTCCATCACTGCACTGTCCATCACTGCACTGTCCATCACTCTCACTGTCCATCACTCTGCCCTGTCCATCACTGCCCTGTCCATCACTGCACTGTCCATCACTCTGCCCTGTCCATCACTGCACTGTCCATCACTCTCACTGTCCATCACTCTGCCCTGTCCATCACTGCACTGTCCATCACTGCACTGTCCATCACTGCACTGTCCATCACTGCCCTGTCCATCACTCTGCCCTGTCCATCACTCTCACTGTCCATCACTGCACTGTCCATCACTGCCCTGTCCATCACTCTCACTGTCCATCACTGCCCTGTCCATCACTGCACTGTCCATCACTCTCACTGTCCATCACTGCCCTGTCCATCACTGCACTGTCCATCACTGCACTGTCCATCACTCTGCCCTGTCCATCACTCTGCACTGTCCATCACTGCACTGTCCATCACTGCACTGTCCATCACTCTCACTGTCCATCACTGCACTGTCCATCACTCTGCCCTGTCCATCACTCTGCACTGTCCATCACTGCACTGTCCATCACTCTGCACTGTCCATCACTGCACTGTCCATCACTGCACTGTCCATCACTCTCACTGTCCATCACTGCACTGTCCATCACTCTGCCCTGTCCATCACTCTGCCCTGTCCATCACTGCACTGTCCATCACTCTCACTGTCCATCACTCTGCCCTGTCCATCACTCTGCCCTGTCCATCACTCTGCACTGTCCATCACTCTGCCCTGTCCATCACTGCCCTGTCCATCACTCTCACTGTCCATCACTCTGCCCTGTCCATCACTCTGCCCTGTCCATCACTGCACTGTCCATCACTCTGCCCTGTCCATCACTCTGCACTGTACATCACTCTGCCCTGTCCATCACTGCACTGTCCATCACTGCACTGTCCATCACTGCACTGTCCATCACTCTCACTGTCCATCACTCTGCCCTGTCCATCACTCTGCACTGTCCATCACTCTGCCCTGTCCATCACTGCACTGTCCATCACTCTCACTGTCCATCACTGCACTGTCCATCACTGCACTGTCCATCACTCTGCCCTGTCCATCACTGCACTGTCCATCACTGCACTGTCCATCACTCTGCCCTGTCCATCACTGCACGTCCATCCTGCACTGTCCATCACTGCCCTGTCCATCACTCTCACTGTCCATCACTGCACTGTCCATCACTCTCACTGTCCATCACTGCCCTGTCCATCACTCTGCACTGTCCATCACTCTGCACTGTCCATCACTGCACTGTCCATCACTCTCACTGTCCATCACTGCACTGTCCATCACTCTCACTGTCCATCACTCTCACTGTCCATCACTCTGCCCTGTCCATCACTGCACTGTCCATCACTCTCACTGTCCATCACTCTCACTGTCCATCACTGCCCTGTCCATCACTGCACTGTCCATCACTCTGCCCTGTCCATCACTCTGCACTGTCCATCACTGCACTGTCCATCACTGCCCTGTCCATCACTGCACTGTCCATCACTCTCACTGTCCATCACTCTCACTGTCCATCAGTGCACTGTCCATCACTGCACTGTCCATCACTGCCCTGTCCATCACTCTCACTGTCCATCACTGCACTGTCCATCACTGCCCTGTCCATCACTGCACTGTCCATCACTGCCCTGTCCATCACTCTGCCCTGTCCATCACTGCACTGTCCATCACTGCACTGTCCATCACTCTGCCCTGTCCATCACTCTGCACTGTCCATCACTGCACTGTCCATCACTGCACTGTCCATCACTCTGCCCTGTCCATCACTCTCACTGTCCATCACTGCCCTGTCCATCACTCTGCCCTGTCCATCACTGCACTGTCCATCACTGCACTGTCCATCACTCTCACTGTCCATCACTGCCCTGTCCATCACTCTGCACTGTCCATCACTCTGCCCTGTCCATCACTGCCCTGTCCATCACTCTGCACTGTCCATCACTGCACTGTCCATCACTGCACTGTCCATCACTCTGCCCTGTCCATCACTCTGCACTGTCCATCACTGCACTGTCCATCACTGCACTGTCCATCACTCTGCCCTGTCCATCACTCTCACTGTCCATCACTGCACTGTCCATCACTGCACTGTCCATCACTCTGCCCTGTCCATCACTCTGCACTGTCCATCACTCTGCCCTGTCCATCACTGCACTGTCCATCACTCTCACTGTCCATCACTGCACTGTCCATCACTCTGCACTGTCCATCACTGCACTGTCCATCACTGCACTGTCCATCACTCTCACTGTCCATCACTGCCCTGTCCATCACTGCACTGTCCATCACTCTCTCTCTCACTGTCCATCACTCCTGTCTCACTCTGCCTGTCCATCACTCTCACTGTCCATCACTGCACTGTCCATCACTCTGCACTGTCCATCACTGCACTGTCCATCACTGCCCCTGTCCATCACTGCACTGTCCATCACTCTGCACTGTCCATCACTCTGCCCTGTCCATCACTGCACTGTCCATCACTCTCACTGTCCATCACTGCACTGTCCATCACTGCACTGTCCATCACTCTGCCCTGTCCATCACTGCACTGTCCATCACTGCACTGTCCATCACTCTGCCCTGTCCATCACTCTGCACTGTCCATCACTGCCCTGTCCATCACTCTCACTGTCCATCACTGCACTGTCCATCACTCTGCACTGTCCATCACTGCCCTGTCCATGCTGTCCATCACTCTGCACTGTCCATCACTCGCACTGTCCATCACTCTCACTGTCCATCACTGCACTGTCCATCACTCTGCACTGTCCATCACTCTGCACTGTCCATCACTGCACTGTCCATCACTCTCACTGTCCATCACTGCACTGTCCATCACTCTGCCCTGTCCATCACTGCACTGTCCATCACTCTCACTGTCCATCACTCTGCACTGTCCATCACTCTCACTGCCCACACTCTCCTGTCCATCACTGCACTGTCCATCACTGCACTGTCCATCACTCTGCACTGTCCATCACTCTGCACTGTCCATCACTGCACTGTCCATCACTGCCCTGTCCATCACTGCCCTGGTCCATCACTCTCACTGTCCATCACTCTCACTGTCCATCAGTGCACTGTCCATCACTGCACTGTCCATCACTGCCCTGTCCATCACTGCACTGTCCATCACTGCCCTGTCCATCACTCTCACTGTCCATCACTGCACTGTCATCACTGCCCTGTCCATCACTGCACTGTCCATCACTGCCCTGTCCATCACTCTGCCCTGTCCATCACTGCACTGTCCATCACTGCACTGTCCATCTGTCCATCACTGCACTGTCCATCACTCTGCCCTGTCCATCACTCTCACTGTCCATCACTGCCCTGTCCATCACTCTGCCCTGTCCATCACTGCACTGTCCATCACTGCACTGTCCATCACTGCACTGTCCATCACTCTCACTGTCCATCACTGCACTGTCCATCACTGCACTGTCCATCACTCTCACTGTCCATCACTCTGCCCTGTCCATCACTCTGCCCTGTCCATCACTCTGCACTGTCCATCACTGCACTGTCCATCACTGCACTGTCCATCACTCTGCCCTGTCCATCACTCTGCACTGTCCATCACTGCACTGTCCATCACTCTGCCCTGTCCATCACTCTCACTGTCCATCACTGCACTGTCCATCACTGCACTGTCCATCACTCTGCCCTGTCCATCACTCTGCACTGTCCATCACTCTGCCCTGTCCATCACTGCACTGTCCATCACTCTCACTGTCCATCACTGCACTGTCCATCACTCTGCACTGTCCATCACTCTCACTGTCCATCACTCTGCACTGTCCATCACTGCACTGTCCATCACTCTGCACTGTCCATCACTCTCACTGTCCATCACTCTGCCCTGTCCATCACTGCACTGTCCATCACTGCACTGTCCATCACTCTGCCCTGTCCATCACTGCACTGTCCATCACTCTCACTGTCCATCACTCTGCCCTGTCCATCACTGCACTGTCCATCACTGCACTGTCCATCACTCTCACTGTCCATCACTCTGCCCTGTCCATCACTCTCACTGTCCATCACTCTCACTGTCCATCACTGCACTGTCCATCACTGCACTGTCCATCACTCTGCCCTGTCCATCACTGCACTGTCCATCACTGCACTGTCCATCACTCTCACTGTCCATCACTCTCACTGTCCATCACTGCACTGTCCATCACTGCACTGTCCATCACTCTGCCCTGTCCATCACTCTCACTGTCCATCACTGCACTGTCCATCACTCTGCCCTGTCCATCACTGCACTGTCCATCACTGCACTGTCCATCACTCTCACTGTCCATCACTCTGCCCTGTCCATCACTGCACTGTCCATCACTCTCACTGTCCATCACTGCACTGTCCATCACTGCACTGTCCATCACTCTGCCCTGTCCATCACTGCACTGTCCATCACTGCACTGTCCATCACTCTGCCCTGTCCATCACTCTGCACTGTCCATCACTGCCCTGTCCATCACTCTCACTGTCCATCACTGCACTGTCCATCACTCTGCACTGTCCATCACTGCCATGTCCATCACTCTCACTGTCCATCACTCTGCACTGTCCAGCACTCTGCACTGTCCATCACTGCACTGTCCATCACTCTCACTGTCCATCACTCTCACTGTCCATCACTCTGCCCTGTCCATCACTGCACTGTCCATCACTCTCACTGTCCATCACTGCACTGTCCATCACTGCCCTGTCCATCACTCTCACTGTCCATCACTGCACTGTCCATCACTGCCCTGTCCATCACTCTGCACTGTCCATCACTCTGCACTGTCCATCACTGCACTGTCCATCACTGCACTGTCCATCACTGCCCTGTCCATCACTCTCACTGTCCATCACTGCACTGTCCATCACTCTGCCCTGTCCATCACTCTGCACTGTCCAACACTGCACTGTCCATCACTGCACTGTCCATCACTCTGCCCTGTCAATCACTGCACTGTCCATCACTGCACTGTCCATCACTCTGCCCTGTCAATCACTGCACTGTCCATCACTCTCACTGTCCATCACTGCACTGTCCATCACTCTGCCCTGTCCATCACTGCACTGTCCATCACTCTCACTGTCCATCACTCTGCCCTGTCCATCACTGCCCTGTCCATCACTGCACTGTCCATCACTGCACTGTCCATCACTCTCACTGTCCATCACTCTGCCCTGTCCATCACTCTCACTGTCCATCACTCTCACTGTCCATCACTGCCCTGTCCATCACTGCACTGTCCATCACTGCACTGTCCATCACTGCACTGTCCATCACTCTGCACTGTCCATCACTGCACTGTCCATCACTGCACTGTCCATCACTCTCACTGTCCATCACTGCCCTGTCCATCACTCTGCACTGTCCATCACTCTGCACTGTCCATCACTCTCACTGTCCATCACTCTGCCCTGTCCATCACTGCACTGTCCATCACTCTGCACTGTCCATCACTGCACTGTCCATCACTGCACTGTCCATCACTCTCACTGTCCATCACTCTGCCCTGTGCATCACTGCACTGTCCATCACTCTGCACTGTCCATCACTCTGCCCTGTCCATCACTGCACTGTCCATCACTCTCACTGTCCATCACTGCACTGTCCATCACTCTGCCCTGTCCATCACTGCACTGTCCATCACTGCACTGTCCATCACTCTGCCCTGTCCATCACTCTGCACTGTCCATCACTGCCCTGTCCATCACTCTCATTGTCCATCACTGCACTGTCCATCACTCTGCACTGTCCATCACTGCCATGTCCATCACTCTCACTGTCCATCACTCTGCACTGTCCAGCACTCTGCACTGTCCATCACTGCACTGTCCATCACTCTCACTGTCCATCACTCTCACTGTCCATCACTCTGCCCTGTCCATCACTGCACTGTCCATCACTCTCACTGTCCATCACTGCACTGTCCATCACTGCCCTGTCCATCACTCTCACTGTCCATCACTGCACTGTCCATCACTGCCCTGTCCATCACTCTGCACTGTCCATCACTCTGCACTGTCCATCACTGCACTGTCCATCACTGCACTGTCCATCACTGCCCTGTCCATCACTCTCACTGTCCATCACTGCACTGTCCATCACTCTGCCCTGTCCATCACTCTGCACTGTCCAACACTGCACTGTCCATCACTGCACTGTCCATCACTCTGCCCTGTCAATCACTGCACTGTCCATCACTGCACTGTCCATCACTCTGCCCTGTCAATCACTGCACTGTCCATCACTCTGCACTGTCCATCACTCTCACTGTCCATCACTCTGCACTGTCCATCACTCTGCCCTGTCCATCACTGCACTTTCCATCACTCTGCCCTGTCCATCACTCTGCACTGTCCATCACTGCCCTGTCCATCACTCTCACTGTCCATCACTGCCCTGTCCATCACTCTGCACTGTCCATCACTCTGCACTGTCCATCACTGCACTGTCCATCACTGCACTGTCCATCACTCTGCACTGTCCATCACTGCACTGTCCATCACTCTCACTGTCCATCACTCTGCACTGTCCATCACTGCACTGTCCATCACTGCACTGTCCATCACTCTGCACTGTCCATCACTGCACTGTCCATCACTCTCACTGTCCATCACTCTGCCCTGTCCATCACTGCACTGTCCATCACTCTGCACTGTCCATCACTGCACTGTCCATCACTGCACTGTCCATCACTGCCCTGTCCATCACTCTCACTGTCCATCACTCTGCCCTGTCCATCACTCTGCCCTGTCCATCACTGCACTGTCCATCGCTCTGCACTGTCCATCACTGCCCTGTCCATCACTGCACTGTCCATCACTGCACTGTCCATCACTCTCACTGTCCATCACTCTCACTGTCCATCACTGCACTGTCCATCACTGCACTGTCCATCACTCTCACTGTCCATCACTGCACTGTCCATCACTGCCCTGTCCATCACTGCACTGTCCATCACTCTGCCCTGTCCATCACTGCACTGTCCATCACTCTGCACTGTCCATCACTGCACTGTCCATCACTCCGCACTGTCCATCACTCTGCCCTGTCCATCACTGCACTGTCCATCACTCTGCACTGTCCATCACTGCACTGTCCATCACTCTCACTGTCCATCACTCTGCCCTGTCCATCACTGCACTGTCCATCACTCTCACTGTCCATCACTGCACTGTCCATCACTCTGCACTGTCCATCACTGCACTGTCCATCACTGCACTGTCCATCACTGCACTGTCCATCACTCTGCACTGTCCATCACTCTCACTGTCCATCACTCTCACTGTCCATCACTGCCCTGTCCATCACTGCACTGTCCATCACTGCCCTGTCCATCACTCTCACTGTCCATCACTGCACTGTCCATCACTCTGCCCTGTCCATCACTCTGCACTGTCCATCACTGCACTGTCCATCACTCTCACTGTCCATCACTCTCACTGTCCATCACTGCACTGTCCATCACTCTGCCCTGTCCATCACTGCACTGTCCATCACTCTGCACTGTCCATCACTGCACTGTCCATCACTGCACTGTCCATCACTCTCACTGTCCATCACTCTGCACTGTCCATCACTCTGCACTGTCCATCACTGCACTGTCCATCACTCTGCACTGTCCATCACTCTGCACTGTCCATCACTCTCACTGTCCATCACTCTCACTGTCCATCACTGCACTGTCCATCACTGCACTGTCCATCACTCTGCACTGTCCATCACTCTCACTGTCCATCACTCTCACTGTCCATCACTCTGCACTGTCCATCACTCTCACTGTCCATCACTGCACTGTCCATCACTCTGCACTGTCCATCACTGCCCTGTCCATCACTGCACTGTCCATCACTCTGCCCTGTCCATCACTGCACTGTCCATCACTGCACTGTCCATCACTCTGCCCTGTCCATCACTCTGCACTGTCCATCACTGCACTGTCCATCACTCTCACTGTCCATCACTCTCACTGTCCATCACTGCACTGTCCATCACTCTCACTGTCCATCACTGCACTGTCCATCACTCTGCACTGTCCATCACTGCACTGTCCATCACTGCACTGTCCATCACTCTCACTGTCCATCACTCTGCACTGTCCATCACTCTGCACTGTCCATCACTGCCCTGTCCATCACTGCCCTGTCCATCACTCTCACTGTCCATCACTCTCACTGTCCATCACTGCACTGTCCATCACTCTGCACTGTCCATCACTGCCCTGTCCATCACTGCACTGTCCATCACTCTGCACTGTCCATCACTGCACTGTCCATCACTGCACTGTCCATCACTCTCACTGTCCATCACTCTGCACTGTCCATCACTCTGCACTGTCCATCACTGCCCTGTCCATCACTGCCCTGTCCATCACTCTCACTGTCCATCACTCTCACTGTCCATCACTGCACTGTCCATCACTCTCACTGTCCATCACTCTGCACTGTCCATCACTGCCCTGTCCATCACTGCACTGTCCATCACTGCCCTGTCCATCACTGCACTGTCCATCACTCTCACTGTCCATCACTGCCCTGTCCATCACTGCCCTGTCCATCACTGCACTGTCCATCACTCTGCCCTGTCCATCACTGCACTGTCCATCACTGCCCTGTCCATCACTCTGCCCTGTCCATCACTGCACTGTCCATCACTGCACTGTCCATCACTCTGCACTGTCCATCACTCTGCACTGTCCATCACTGCACTGTCCATCACTCTCACTGTCCATCACTCTGCCCTGTCCATCACTGCACTGTCCATCACTCTCACTGTCCATCACTCTCACTGTCCATCACTCTCACTGTCCATCAGTGCACTGTCCATCACTGCACTGTCCATCACTGCACTGTCCATCACTGCCCTGTCCATCACTCTCACTGTCCATCACTGCACTGTCCATCACTGCCCTGTCCATCACTGCACTGTCCATCACTGCCCTGTCCATCACTCTGCACTGTCCATCACTGCCCTGTCCATCACTCTCACTGTCCATCACTGCACTGTCCATCACTGCACTGTCCATCACTCTGCCCTGTCCATCACTCTGCACTGTCCATCACTGCACTGTCCATCACTGCACTGTCCATCACTCTGCCCTGTCCATCACTCTCACTGTCCATCACTGCCCTGTCCATCACTCTGCCCTGTCCATCACTGCACTGTCCATCACTGCACTGTCCATCACTCTCACTGTCCATCACTGCACTGTCCATCACTCTGCACTGTCCATCACTGCACTGTCCATCACTCTGCACTGTCCATCACTCTCACTGTCCATCACTCTGCACTGTCCATCACTGCACTGTCCATCACTGCACTGTCCATCACTGCACTGTCCATCACTCTGCCCTGTCCATCACTGCACTGTCCATCACTCTCACTGTCCATCACTCTGCCCTGTCCATCACTGCACTGTCCATCACTGCACTGTCCATCACTGCACTGTCCATCACTCTCACTGTCCATCACTCTGCACTGTCCATCACTCTGCCCTGTCCATCACTCTCACTGTCCATCACTCTCACTGTCCATCACTCTGCCCTGTCCATCACTCTCACTGTCCATCACTCTCACTGTCCATCACTGCACTGTCCATCACTCTGCACTGTCCATCACTGCACTGTCCATCACTGCACTGTCCATCACTGCACTGTCCATCACTCTGCACTGTCCATCACTGCACTGTCCATCACTCTCACTGTCCATCACTCTGCACTGTCCATCACTGCACTGTCCATCACTGCACTGTCCATCACTGCACTGTCCATCACTCTGCACTGTCCATCACTGCACTGTCCATCACTCTCACTGTCCATCACTCTGCCCTGTCCATCACTGCACTGTCCATCACTCTGCACTGTCCATCACTGCACTGTCCATCACTGCACTGTCCATCACTGCCCTGTCCATCACTCTCACTGTCCATCACTCTGCCCTGTCCATCACTCTGCCCTGTCCATCACTGCACTGTCCATCGCTCTGCACTGTCCATCACTGCCCTGTCCATCACTGCACTGTCCATCACTGCACTGTCCATCACTCTCACTGTCCATCACTCTCACTGTCCATCACTGCACTGTCCATCACTGCACTGTCCATCACTCTGCACTGTCCATCACTGCCCTGTCCATCACTGCACTGTCCATCACTGCACTGTCCATCACTCTCACTGTCCATCACTCTCACTGTCTATCACTGCACTGTCCATCACTGCACTGTCCATCACTCTCACTGTCCATCACTGCACTGTCCATCACTGCCCTGTCCATCACTGCACTGTCCATCACTCTGCCCTGTCCATCACTGCACTGTCCATCACTCTGCACTGTCCATCACTGCACTGTCCATCACTGCACTGTCCATCACTCTCACTGTCCATCACTCTCACTGTCCATCACTGCACTGTCCATCACTCTGCCCTGTCCATCACTGCACTGTCCATCACTGCCCTGTCCATCACTGCACTGTCCATCACTGCACTGTCCATCACTCTCACTGTCCATCACTCTCACTGTCCATCACTGCACTGTCCATCACTCTGCCCTGTCCATCACTGCACTGTCCATCACTCTGCACTGTCCATCACTGCACTGTCCATCACTCTGCACTGTCCATCACTCTGCCCTGTCCATCACTGCACTGTCCATCACTCTGCACTGTCCATCACTGCACTGTCCATCACTCTCACTGTCCATCACTCTGCCCTGTCCATCACTGCACTGTCCATCACTCTCACTGTCCATCACTGCACTGTCCATCACTCTGCACTGTCCATCACTGCACTGTCCATCACTGCACTGTCCATCACTGCACTGTCCATCACTCTGCACTGTCCATCACTCTCACTGTCCATCACTCTCACTGTCCATCACTGCACTGTCCATCACTGCCCTGTCCATCACTGCACTGTCCATCACTCTGCCCTGTCCATCACTCTGCACTGTCCATCACTGCACTGTCCATCACTCTCACTGTCCATCACTCTCACTGTCCATCACTGCACTGTCCATCACTCTGCCCTGTCCATCACTGCACTGTCCATCACTCTGCACTGTCCATCACTGCACTGTCCATCACTGCACTGTCCATCACTCTCACTGTCCATCACTCTGCACTGTCCATCACTCTGCACTGTCCATCACTGCACTGTCCATCACTCTGCACTGTCCATCACTCTGCACTGTCCATCACTCTCACTGTCCATCACTCTGCACTGTCCATCACTCTCACTGTCCATCACTCTCACTGTCCATCACTGCACTGTCCATCACTGCACTGTCCATCACTCTGCACTGTCCATCACTCTCACTGTCCATCACTCTGCACTGTCCATCACTCTCACTGTCCATCACTGCACTGTCCATCACTCTGCACTGTCCATCACTCTGCACTGTCCATCACTGCCCTGTCCATCACTGCACTGTCCATCACTCTGCCCTGTCCATCACTGCACTGTCCATCACTGCACTGTCCATCACTCTGCCCTGTCCATCACTCTGCACTGTCCATCACTGCACTGTCCATCACTCTCACTGTCCATCACTCTCACTGTCCATCACTGCACTGTCCATCACTCTGCCCTGTCCATCACTGCACTGTCCATCACTCTGCACTGTCCATCACTGCACTGTCCATCACTGCACTGTCCATCACTCTCACTGTCCATCACTCTGCACTGTCCATCACTCTGCACTGTCCATCACTGCCCTGTCCATCACTGCCCTGTCCATCACTCTCACTGTCCATCACTCTCACTGTCCATCACTGCACTGTCCATCACTCTGCACTGTCCATCACTGCCCTGTCCATCACTGCACTGTCCATCACTCTGCACTGTCCATCACTGCACTGTCCATCACTGCACTGTCCATCACTCTCACTGTCCATCACTCTGCACTGTCCATCACTCTGCACTGTCCATCACTGCCCTGTCCATCACTGCCCTGTCCATCACTCTCACTGTCCATCACTCTCACTGTCCATCACTGCACTGTCCATCACTCTCACTGTCCATCACTCTGCACTGTCCATCACTGCCCTGTCCATCACTGCACTGTCCATCACTCTCACTGTCCATCACTGCACTGTCCATCACTGCCCTGTCCATCACTGCCCTGTCCATCACTGCACTGTCCATCACTCTGCCCTGTCCATCACTGCACTGTCCATCACTGCCCTGTCCATCACTCTGCCCTGTCCATCACTGCACTGTCCATCACTGCACTGTCCATCACTCTGCACTGTCCATCACTCTGCACTGTCCATCACTGCACTGTCCATCACTCTCACTGTCCATCACTCTGCCCTGTCCATCACTGCACTGTCCATCACTCTCACTGTCCATCACTCTCACTGTCCATCAGTGCACTGTCCATCACTGCACTGTCCATCACTGCACTGTCCATCACTGCCCTGTCCATCACTGCACTGTCCATCACTGCCCTGTCCATCACTCTCACTGTCCATCACTGCACTGTCCATCACTGCCCTGTCCATCACTGCACTGTCCATCACTGCCCTGTCCATCACTCTGCACTGTCCATCACTGCCCTGTCCATCACTCTCACTGTCCATCACTGCACTGTCCATCACTGCACTGTCCATCACTCTGCCCTGTCCATCACTCTGCACTGTCCATCACTGCACTGTCCATCACTGCACTGTCCATCACTCTGCCCTGTCCATCACTCTCACTGTCCATCACTGCCCTGTCCATCACTCTGCCCTGTCCATCACTGCACTGTCCATCACTGCACTGTCCATCACTCTCACTGTCCATCACTGCACTGTCCATCACTCTGCACTGTCCATCACTCTCACTGTCCATCACTCTGCACTGTCCATCACTGCACTGTCCATCACTGCACTGTCCATCACTGCACTGTCCATCACTCTGCCCTGTCCATCACTGCACTGTCCATCACTCTCACTGTCCATCACTCTGCCCTGTCCATCACTGCACTGTCCATCACTGCACTGTCCATCACTGCACTGTCCATCACTCTCACTGTCCATCACTCTGCACTGTCCATCACTCTGCCCTGTCCATCACTCTCACTGTCCATCACTCTCACTGTCCATCACTCTGCCCTGTCCATCACTCTCACTGTCCATCACTCTCACTGTCCATCACTGCACTGTCCATCACTCTGCACTGTCCATCACTCTGCACTGTCCATCACTCTCACTGTCCATCACTCTCACTGTCCATCACTGCACTGTCCATCACTGCACTGTCCATCACTCTCACTGTCCATCACTGCCCTGTCCATCACTGCACTGTCCATCACTGCACTGTCCATCACTCTGCCCTGTCCATCACTCTGCCCTGTCCATCACTCTGCACTGTCCATCACTGCACTGTCCATCACTCTCACTGTCCATCACTCTGCCCTGTCCATCACTGCACTGTCCATCACTCTCACTGTCCATCACTCTCACTGTCCATCACTCTCACTGTCCATCAGTGCACTGTCCATCACTGCACTGTCCATCACTGCACTGTCCATCACTGCCCTGTCCATCACTGCACTGTCCATCACTGCACTGTCCATCACTCTCACTGTCCATCACTCTGCCCTGTCCATCACTGCCCTGTCCATCACTGCACTGTCCATCACTCTGCCCTGTCCATCACTGCACTGTCCATCACTCTCACTGTCCATCACTCTGCCCTGTCCATCACTGCACTGTCCATCACTGCACTGTCCATCACTCTCACTGTCCATCACTGCACTGTCCATCACTCTGCACTGTCCATCACTCTCACTGTCCATCACTGCACTGTCCATCACTGCCCTGTCCATCACTCTCACTGTCCATCACTGCCCTGTCCATCACTGCACTGTCCATCACTCTCACTGTCCATCACTGCCCTGTCCATCACTGCACTGTCCATCACTGCACTGTCCATCACTCTGCCCTGTCCATCACTCTGCACTGTCCATCACTGCACTGTCCATCACTGCACTGTCCATCACTCTCACTGTCCATCACTGCACTGTCCATCACTCTGCCCTGTCCATCACTCTGCACTGTCCATCACTGCACTGTCCATCACTCTGCACTGTCCATCACTGCACTGTCCATCACTGCACTGTCCATCACTCTCACTGTCCATCACTGCACTGTCCATCACTCTGCCCTGTCCATCACTCTGCCCTGTCCATCACTGCACTGTCCATCACTCTCACTGTCCATCACTCTGCCCTGTCCATCACTCTGCCCTGTCCATCACTCTGCACTGTCCATCACTCTGCCCTGTCCATCACTGCCCTGTCCATCACTCTCACTGTCCATCACTCTGCCCTGTCCATCACTCTGCCCTGTCCATCACTGCACTGTCCATCACTCTGCCCTGTCCATCACTCTGCACTGTACATCACTCTGCCCTGTCCATCACTGCACTGTCCATCACTGCACTGTCCATCACTCTCACTGTCCATCACTCTGCCCTGTCCATCACTCTGCACTGTCCATCACTCTGCCCTGTCCATCACTGCACTGTCCATCACTCTCACTGTCCATCACTGCACTGTCCATCACTGCACTGTCCATCACTCTGCCCTGTCCATCACTGCACTGTCCATCACTGCACTGTCCATCACTGCACTGTCCATCACTCTCACTGTCCATCACTCTGCACTGTCCATCACTCTGCACTGTCCATCACTGCCCTGTCCATCACTGCCCTGTCCATCACTCTCACTGTCCATCACTCTCACTGTCCATCACTGCACTGTCCATCACTCTGCACTGTCCATCACTGCCCTGTCCATCACTGCACTGTCCATCACTCTGCACTGTCCATCACTGCACTGTCCATCACTGCACTGTCCATCACTCTCACTGTCCATCACTCTGCACTGTCCATCACTCTGCACTGTCCATCACTGCCCTGTCCATCACTGCCCTGTCCATCACTCTCACTGTCCATCACTCTCACTGTCCATCACTGCACTGTCCATCACTCTCACTGTCCATCACTCTGCACTGTCCATCACTGCCCTGTCCATCACTGCACTGTCCATCACTCTCACTGTCCATCACTGCACTGTCCATCACTGCCCTGTCCATCACTGCCCTGTCCATCACTGCACTGTCCATCACTCTGCCCTGTCCATCACTGCACTGTCCATCACTGCCCTGTCCATCACTCTGCCCTGTCCATCACTGCACTGTCCATCACTGCACTGTCCATCACTCTGCACTGTCCATCACTCTGCACTGTCCATCACTGCACTGTCCATCACTCTCACTGTCCATCACTCTGCCCTGTCCATCACTGCACTGTCCATCACTCTCACTGTCCATCACTCTCACTGTCCATCACTCTCACTGTCCATCAGTGCACTGTCCATCACTGCACTGTCCATCACTGCACTGTCCATCACTGCCCTGTCCATCACTGCACTGTCCATCACTGCCCTGTCCATCACTCTCACTGTCCATCACTGCACTGTCCATCACTGCCCTGTCCATCACTGCACTGTCCATCACTGCCCTGTCCATCACTCTGCACTGTCCATCACTGCCCTGTCCATCACTCTCACTGTCCATCACTGCACTGTCCATCACTGCACTGTCCATCACTCTGCCCTGTCCATCACTCTGCACTGTCCATCACTGCACTGTCCATCACTGCACTGTCCATCACTCTGCCCTGTCCATCACTCTCACTGTCCATCACTGCCCTGTCCATCACTCTGCCCTGTCCATCACTGCACTGTCCATCACTGCACTGTCCATCACTCTCACTGTCCATCACTGCACTGTCCATCACTCTGCACTGTCCATCACTCTCACTGTCCATCACTCTGCACTGTCCATCACTGCACTGTCCATCACTGCACTGTCCATCACTGCACTGTCCATCACTCTGCCCTGTCCATCACTGCACTGTCCATCACTCTCACTGTCCATCACTCTGCCCTGTCCATCACTGCACTGTCCATCACTGCACTGTCCATCACTGCACTGTCCATCACTCTCACTGTCCATCACTCTGCACTGTCCATCACTCTGCCCTGTCCATCACTCTCACTGTCCATCACTCTCACTGTCCATCACTCTGCCCTGTCCATCACTCTCACTGTCCATCACTCTCACTGTCCATCACTGCACTGTCCATCACTCTGCACTGTCCATCACTCTGCACTGTCCATCACTCTCACTGTCCATCACTCTCACTGTCCATCACTGCACTGTCCATCACTGCACTGTCCATCACTCTCACTGTCCATCACTGCCCTGTCCATCACTGCACTGTCCATCACTGCACTGTCCATCACTCTGCCCTGTCCATCACTCTGCCCTGTCCATCACTCTGCACTGTCCATCACTGCACTGTCCATCACTCTCACTGTCCATCACTCTGCCCTGTCCATCACTGCCCTGTCCATCACTGCACTGTCCATCACTCTCACTGTCCATCACTCTCACTGTCCATCACTGCACTGTCCATCACTGCACTGTCCATCACTGCACTGTCCATCACTGCCCTGTCCATCACTGCACTGTCCATCACTGCACTGTCCATCACTCTCACTGTCCATCACTCTGCCCTGTCCATCACTGCCCTGTCCATCACTGCACTGTCCATCACTCTGCCCTGTCCATCACTGCACTGTCCATCACTCTCACTGTCCATCACTCTGCCCTGTCCATCACTGCACTGTCCATCACTGCACTGTCCATCACTCTCACTGTCCATCACTGCACTGTCCATCACTCTGCACTGTCCATCACTCTCACTGTCCATCACTGCACTGTCCATCACTGCCCTGTCCATCACTCTCACTGTCCATCACTGCCCTGTCCATCACTGCACTGTCCATCACTCTCACTGTCCATCACTGCCCTGTCCATCACTGCACTGTCCATCACTGCACTGTCCATCACTCTGCCCTGTCCATCACTCTGCACTGTCCATCACTGCACTGTCCATCACTCTGCACTGTCCATCACTGCACTGTCCATCACTGCACTGTCCATCACTCTCACTGTCCATCACTGCACTGTCCATCACTCTGCCCTGTCCATCACTCTGCCCTGTCCATCACTGCACTGTCCATCACTCTCACTGTCCATCACTCTGCCCTGTCCATCACTCTGCCCTGTCCATCACTCTGCACTGTCCATCACTCTGCCCTGTCCATCACTCTGCACTGTCCATCACTCTGCACTGTCCATCACTCTGCCCTGTCCATCACTGCACTGTCCATCACTCTCACTGTCCATCACTGCCCTGTCCATCACTCTCACTGTCCATCACTGCACTGTCCATCACTGCCCTGTCCATCACTGCACTGTCCATCACTGCCCTGTCCATCACTCTGCACTGTCCATCACTGCCCTGTCCATCACTCTCACTGTCCATCACTGCACTGTCCATCACTGCACTGTCCATCACTCTGCCCTGTCCATCACTCTGCACTGTCCATCACTGCACTGTCCATCACTGCACTGTCCATCACTCTGCCCTGTCCATCACTCTCACTGTCCATCACTGCCCTGTCCATCACTCTGCCCTGTCCATCACTGCACTGTCCATCACTGCACTGTCCATCACTCTCACTGTCCATCACTGCACTGTCCATCACTCTGCACTGTCCATCACTCTCACTGTCCATCACTCTGCACTGTCCATCACTGCACTGTCCATCACTGCACTGTCCATCACTGCACTGTCCATCACTCTGCCCTGTCCATCACTGCACTGTCCATCACTCTCACTGTCCATCACTCTGCCCTGTCCATCACTGCACTGTCCATCACTGCACTGTCCATCACTGCACTGTCCATCACTCTCACTGTCCATCACTCTGCACTGTCCATCACTCTGCCCTGTCCATCACTCTCACTGTCCATCACTCTCACTGTCCATCACTCTGCCCTGTCCATCACTCTCACTGTCCATCACTCTCACTGTCCATCACTGCACTGTCCATCACTCTGCACTGTCCATCACTCTGCACTGTCCATCACTCTCACTGTCCATCACTCTCACTGTCCATCACTGCACTGTCCATCACTGCACTGTCCATCACTCTCACTGTCCATCACTGCCCTGTCCATCACTGCACTGTCCATCACTGCACTGTCCATCACTCTGCCCTGTCCATCACTCTGCCCTGTCCATCACTCTGCACTGTCCATCACTGCACTGTCCATCACTCTCACTGTCCATCACTCTGCCCTGTCCATCACTGCCCTGTCCATCACTGCACTGTCCATCACTCTCACTGTCCATCACTCTCACTGTCCATCAGTGCACTGTCCATCACTGCACTGTCCATCACTGCACTGTCCATCACTGCCCTGTCCATCACTGCACTGTCCATCACTGCACTGTCCATCACTCTCACTGTCCATCACTCTGCCCTGTCCATCACTGCCCTGTCCATCACTGCACTGTCCATCACTCTGCCCTGTCCATCACTGCACTGTCCATCACTCTCACTGTCCATCACTCTGCCCTGTCCATCACTGCACTGTCCATCACTGCACTGTCCATCACTCTCACTGTCCATCACTGCACTGTCCATCACTCTGCACTGTCCATCACTCTCACTGTCCATCACTGCACTGTCCATCACTGCCCTGTCCATCACTCTCACTGTCCATCACTGCCCTGTCCATCACTGCACTGTCCATCACTCTCACTGTCCATCACTGCCCTGTCCATCACTGCACTGTCCATCACTGCACTGTCCATCACTCTGCCCTGTCCATCACTCTGCACTGTCCATCACTGCACTGTCCATCACTGCACTGTCCATCACTCTCACTGTCCATCACTGCACTGTCCATCACTCTGCCCTGTCCATCACTCTGCACTGTCCATCACTGCACTGTCCATCACTCTGCACTGTCCATCACTGCACTGTCCATCACTGCACTGTCCATCACTCTCACTGTCCATCACTGCACTGTCCATCACTCTGCCCTGTCCATCACTCTGCCCTGTCCATCACTGCACTGTCCATCACTCTCACTGTCCATCACTCTGCCCTGTCCATCACTCTGCCCTGTCCATCACTCTGCACTGTCCATCACTCTGCCCTGTCCATCACTGCCCTGTCCATCACTCTCACTGTCCATCACTCTGCCCTGTCCATCACTCTGCCCTGTCCATCACTGCACTGTCCATCACTCTGCCCTGTCCATCACTCTGCACTGTACATCACTCTGCCCTGTCCATCACTGCACTGTCCATCACTGCACTGTCCATCACTGCACTGTCCATCACTCTCACTGTCCATCACTCTGCCTCTGCACTGTCCATCACTGCACTGTCCATCACTCTGCACTGTCCATCACTGCACTGTCCATCACTCTCACTGTCCATCACTGCACTGTCCATCACTCTGCACTGTCCATCACTCTGCACTGTCCATCACTCTGCACTGTCCATCACTGCACTGTCCATCACTCTGCCCTGTCCATCACTCTGCACTGTCCATCACTGCACTGTCCATCACTCTCACTGTCCATCACTGCACTGTCCATCACTCTGCACTGTCCATCACTGCACTGTCCATCACTCTGCACTGTCCATCACTCTGCACTGTCCATCACTGCACTGTCCATCACTCTGCACTGTCCATCACTGCACTGTCCATCACTGCACTGTCCATCACTCTCACTGTCCATCACTCTGCCCTGTCCATCACTGCACTGTCCATCACTCTGCACTGTCCATCACTCTCACTGTCCATCACTGCACTGTCCATCACTGCACTGTCCATCACTCTGCCCTGTCCATCACTCTGCACTGTCCATCACTGCACTGTCCATCACTGCACTGTCCATCACTGCACTGTCCATCACTCTCACTGTCCATCACTCTGCACTGTCCATCACTGCACTGTCCATCACTGCACTGTCCATCACTGCACTGTCCATCACTCTCACTGTCCATCACTGCACTGTCCATCACTCTGCACTGTCCATCACTGCACTGTCCATCACTGCACTGTCCATCACTCTGCACTGTCCATCACTGCACTGTCCATCACTGCACTGTCCATCACTCTGCCCTGTCCATCACTCTGCACTGTCCATCACTGCACTGTCCATCACTGCACTGTCCATCACTGCCCTGTCCATCACTCTCACTGTCCATCACTGCCCTGTCCATCACTCTGCCCTGTCCATCACTGCACTGTCCATCACTGCACTGTCCATCACTCTGCACTGTCCATCACTGCCCTGTCCATCACTTCACTGTCCATCACTCTGCACTGTCCATCACTGCCCTGTCCATCACTCTGCACTGTCCATCACTGCACTGTCCATCACTGCACTGTCCATCACTCTGCCCTGTCCATCACTCTGCACTGTCCATCACTGCACTGTCCATCACTGCACTGTCCATCACTCTGCCCTGTCCATCACTCTCACTGTCCATCACTGCACTGTCCATCACTGCACTGTCCATCACTCTGCCCTGTCCATCACTCTGCACTGTCCATCACTCTGCACTGTCCATCACTGCACTGTCCATCACTCTCACTGTCCATCACCTGCACTGTCCATCACTCTGCACTGTCCATCACTGCACTGTCCATCACTGCACTGTCCATCACTCTCACTGTCCATCACTGCCCTGTCCATCACTGCACTGTCCATCACTCTGCACTGTCCATCACTCTGCCCTGTCCATCACTCTCACTGTCCATCACTGCACTGTCCATCACTCTGCACTGTCCATCACCTGCACTGTCCATCACTGCACTGTCCATCACTGCACTGTCCATCACTCTGCACTGTCCATCACTCTGCCCTGTCCATCACTGCACTGTCCATCACTCTCACTGTCCATCACCTGCACTGTCCATCACTGCACTGTCCATCACTCTGCCTGTCCATCACTGCACTGTCCATCACTGCACTGTCCATCACTCTGCACTGTCCATCACTCTGCACTGTCCATCACTGCCCTGTCCATCACTCTCACTGTCCATCACTGCACTGTCCATCACTCTGCACTGTCCATCACTGCACTGTCCATCACTCTCACTGTCCATCACTCTGCACTGTCCATCACTGCACTGTCCATCACTCTGCACTGTCCATCACTGCACTGTCCATCACTCTGCACTGTCCATCACTCTGCACTGTCCATCACTGCACTGTCCATCACTCTCACTGTCCATCACTGCACTGTCCATCACTCTGCCCTGTCCATCACTGCACTGTCCATCACTCTCACTGTCCATCACTCTCACTGTCCATCACTGCCCTGTCCATCACTGCACTGTCCATCACTCTGCCCTGTCCATCACTCTGCACTGTCCATCACTGCACTGTCTGCTCATCACTGCACTGTCCATCACTGCACTGTCCATCACTCTCACTGTCCATCACTCTCACTGTCCATCACTGCACTGTCCATCACTGCACTGTCCATCACTGCCCTGTCCATCACTGCACTGTCCATCACTGCCCTGTCCATCACTCTGCACTGTCCATCACTGCACTGTCCATCACTGCACTGTCCATCACTGCACTGTCCATCACTGCACTGTCCATCACTCTGCCCTGTCCATCACTGCACTGTCCATCACTGCACTGTCCATCACTCTGCCCTGTCCATCACTCTGCACTGTCCATCACTGCACTGTCCATCACTGCACTGTCCATCACTCTGCCCTGTCCATCACTCTCACTGTCCATCACTGCACTGTCCATCACTCTGCCCTGTCCATCACTGCACTGTCCATCACTGCACTGTCCATCACTGCACTGTCCATCACTCTCACTGTCCATCACTGCACTGTCCATCACTGCACTGTCCATCACTCTCACTGTCCATCACTCTGCCCTGTCCATCACTCTGCACTGTCCATCACTCTGCACTGTCCATCACTGCACTGTCCATCACTGCACTGTCCATCACTCTGCCCTGTCCATCACTCTGCACTGTCCATCACTGCACTGTCCATCACTCTGCACTGTCCATCACTCTGCACTGTCCATCACTGCACTGTCCATCACTGCACTGTCCATCACTCTGCCCTGTCCATCACTCTGCACTGTCCATCACTGCACTGTCCATCACTCTCACTGTCCATCACTGCACTGTCCATCACTCTGCACTGTCCATCACTCTCACTGTCCATCACTCTGCACTGTCCATCACTGCACTGTCCATCACTCTGCACTGTCCATCACTCTCATCTGTCCATCACTCTGCCCTGTCCATCACTGCACTGTCCATCACTGCACTGTCCATCACTCTGCCCTGTCCATCACTGCACTGTCCATCACTCTCACTGTCCATCACTCTGCACTGTCCATCACTGCACTGTCCATCACTGCACTGTCCATCACTCTCACTGTCCATCACTCTGCCCTGTCCATCACTCTCACTGTCCATCACTCTCACTGTCCATCACTGCACTGTCCATCACTGCACTGTCCATCACTCTGCCCTGTCCATCACTGCACTGTCCATCACTGCACTGTCCATCACTCTCACTGTCCATCACTCTCACTGTCCATCACTGCACTGTCCATCACTGCACTGTCCATCACTCTGCCCTGTCCATCACTCTCACTGTCCATCACTGCACTGTCCATCACTCTGCCCTGTCCATCACTGCACTGTCCATCACTGCACTGTCCATCACTCTCACTGTCCATCACTCTGCCCTGTCCATCACTGCACTGTCCATCACTCTCACTGTCCATCACTGCACTGTCCATCACTGCACTGTCCATCACTCTGCCCTGTCCATCACTGCACTGTCCATCACTGCACTGTCCATCACTCTGCCCTGTCCATCACTCTGCACTGTCCATCACTGCCCTGTCCATCACTCTCACTGTCCATCACTGCACTGTCCATCACTCTGCACTGTCCATCACTGCCATGTCCATCACTCTCACTGTCCATCACTCTGCACTGTCCAGCACTCTGCACTGTCCATCACTGCACTGTCCATCACTCTCACTGTCCATCACTCTCACTGTCCATCACTCTGCCCTGTCCATCACTGCACTGTCCATCACTCTCACTGTCCATCACTGCACTGTCCATCACTGCCCTGTCCATCACTCTCACTGTCCATCACTGCACTGTCCATCACTGCCCTGTCCATCACTCTGCACTGTCCATCACTCTGCACTGTCCATCACTGCACTGTCCATCACTGCACTGTCCATCACTGCCCTGTCCATCACTCTCACTGTCCATCACTGCACTGTCCATCACTCTGCCCTGTCCATCACTCTGCACTGTCCAACACTGCACTGTCCATCACTGCACTGTCCATCACTCTGCCCTGTCAATCACTGCACTGTCCATCACTGCACTGTCCATCACTCTGCCCTGTCAATCACTGCACTGTCCATCACTCTCACTGTCCATCACTGCACTGTCCATCACTCTGCCCTGTCCATCACTGCACTGTCCATCACTCTCACTGTCCATCACTCTGCCCTGTCCATCACTGCCCTGTCCATCACTGCACTGTCCATCACTGCACTGTCCATCACTCTCACTGTCCATCACTCTGCCCTGTCCATCACTCTCACTGTCCATCACTCTCACTGTCCATCACTGCCCTGTCCATCACTGCACTGTCCATCACTGCACTGTCCATCACTGCACTGTCCATCACTCTGCACTGTCCATCACTGCACTGTCCATCACTGCACTGTCCATCACTCTCACTGTCCATCACTGCCCTGTCCATCACTCTGCACTGTCCATCACTCTGCACTGTCCATCACTCTCACTGTCCATCACTCTGCCCTGTCCATCACTGCACTGTCCATCACTCTGCACTGTCCATCACTGCACTGTCCATCACTGCACTGTCCATCACTCTCACTGTCCATCACTCTGCCCTGTGCATCACTGCACTGTCCATCACTCTGCACTGTCCATCACTCTGCCCTGTCCATCACTGCACTGTCCATCACTCTCACTGTCCATCACTGCACTGTCCATCACTCTGCCCTGTCCATCACTGCACTGTCCATCACTGCACTGTCCATCACTCTGCCCTGTCCATCACTCTGCACTGTCCATCACTGCCCTGTCCATCACTCTCATTGTCCATCACTGCACTGTCCATCACTCTGCACTGTCCATCACTGCCATGTCCATCACTCTCACTGTCCATCACTCTGCACTGTCCAGCACTCTGCACTGTCCATCACTGCACTGTCCATCACTCTCACTGTCCATCACTCTCACTGTCCATCACTCTGCCCTGTCCATCACTGCACTGTCCATCACTCTCACTGTCCATCACTGCACTGTCCATCACTGCCCTGTCCATCACTCTCACTGTCCATCACTGCACTGTCCATCACTGCCCTGTCCATCACTCTGCACTGTCCATCACTCTGCACTGTCCATCACTGCACTGTCCATCACTGCACTGTCCATCACTGCCCTGTCCATCACTCTCACTGTCCATCACTGCACTGTCCATCACTCTGCCCTGTCCATCACTCTGCACTGTCCAACACTGCACTGTCCATCACTGCACTGTCCATCACTCTGCCCTGTCAATCACTGCACTGTCCATCACTGCACTGTCCATCACTCTGCCCTGTCAATCACTGCACTGTCCATCACTCTGCACTGTCCATCACTCTCACTGTCCATCACTCTGCACTGTCCATCACTCTGCCCTGTCCATCACTGCACTTTCCATCACTCTGCCCTGTCCATCACTCTGCACTGTCCATCACTGCCCTGTCCATCACTCTCACTGTCCATCACTGCCCTGTCCATCACTCTGCACTGTCCATCACTCTGCACTGTCCATCACTGCACTGTCCATCACTGCACTGTCCATCACTCTGCACTGTCCATCACTGCACTGTCCATCACTCTCACTGTCCATCACTCTGCACTGTCCATCACTGCACTGTCCATCACTGCACTGTCCATCACTCTGCACTGTCCATCACTGCACTGTCCATCACTCTCACTGTCCATCACTCTGCCCTGTCCATCACTGCACTGTCCATCACTCTGCACTGTCCATCACTGCACTGTCCATCACTGCACTGTCCATCACTGCCCTGTCCATCACTCTCACTGTCCATCACTCTGCCCTGTCCATCACTCTGCCCTGTCCATCACTGCACTGTCCATCGCTCTGCACTGTCCATCACTGCCCTGTCCATCACTGCACTGTCCATCACTGCACTGTCCATCACTCTCACTGTCCATCACTCTCACTGTCCATCACTGCACTGTCCATCACTGCACTGTCCATCACTCTCACTGTCCATCACTGCACTGTCCATCACTGCCCTGTCCATCACTGCACTGTCCATCACTCTGCCCTGTCCATCACTGCACTGTCCATCACTCTGCACTGTCCATCACTGCACTGTCCATCACTCCGCACTGTCCATCACTCTGCCCTGTCCATCACTGCACTGTCCATCACTCTGCACTGTCCATCACTGCACTGTCCATCACTCTCACTGTCCATCACTCTGCCCTGTCCATCACTGCACTGTCCATCACTCTCACTGTCCATCACTGCACTGTCCATCACTCTGCACTGTCCATCACTGCACTGTCCATCACTGCACTGTCCATCACTGCACTGTCCATCACTCTGCACTGTCCATCACTCTCACTGTCCATCACTCTCACTGTCCATCACTGCCCTGTCCATCACTGCACTGTCCATCACTGCCCTGTCCATCACTCTCACTGTCCATCACTGCACTGTCCATCACTCTGCCCTGTCCATCACTCTGCACTGTCCATCACTGCACTGTCCATCACTCTCACTGTCCATCACTCTCACTGTCCATCACTGCACTGTCCATCACTCTGCCCTGTCCATCACTGCACTGTCCATCACTCTGCACTGTCCATCACTGCACTGTCCATCACTGCACTGTCCATCACTCTCACTGTCCATCACTCTGCACTGTCCATCACTCTGCACTGTCCATCACTGCACTGTCCATCACTCTGCACTGTCCATCACTCTGCACTGTCCATCACTCTCACTGTCCATCACTCTCACTGTCCATCACTGCACTGTCCATCACTGCACTGTCCATCACTCTGCACTGTCCATCACTCTCACTGTCCATCACTCTCACTGTCCATCACTCTGCACTGTCCATCACTCTCACTGTCCATCACTGCACTGTCCATCACTCTGCACTGTCCATCACTGCCCTGTCCATCACTGCACTGTCCATCACTCTGCCCTGTCCATCACTGCACTGTCCATCACTGCACTGTCCATCACTCTGCCCTGTCCATCACTCTGCACTGTCCATCACTGCACTGTCCATCACTCTCACTGTCCATCACTCTCACTGTCCATCACTGCACTGTCCATCACTCTCACTGTCCATCACTGCACTGTCCATCACTCTGCACTGTCCATCACTGCACTGTCCATCACTGCACTGTCCATCACTCTCACTGTCCATCACTCTGCACTGTCCATCACTCTGCACTGTCCATCACTGCCCTGTCCATCACTGCCCTGTCCATCACTCTCACTGTCCATCACTCTCACTGTCCATCACTGCACTGTCCATCACTCTGCACTGTCCATCACTGCCCTGTCCATCACTGCACTGTCCATCACTCTCACTGTCCATCACTGCACTGTCCATCACTGCACTGTCCATCACTCTGCCCTGTCCATCACTGCACTGTCCATCACTGCACTGTCCATCACTCTGCCCTGTCCATCACTCTGCACTGTCCATCACTGCCCTGTCCATCACTCTCACTGTCCATCACTGCACTGTCCATCACTCTGCACTGTCCATCACTGCCATGTCCATCACTCTCACTGTCCATCACTCTGCACTGTCCAGCACTCTGCACTGTCCATCACTGCACTGTCCATCACTCTCACTGTCCATCACTCTCACTGTCCATCACTCTGCCCTGTCCATCACTGCACTGTCCATCACTCTCACTGTCCATCACTGCACTGTCCATCACTGCCCTGTCCATCACTCTCACTGTCCATCACTGCACTGTCCATCACTGCCCTGTCCATCACTCTGCACTGTCCATCACTCTGCACTGTCCATCACTGCACTGTCCATCACTGCACTGTCCATCACTGCCCTGTCCATCACTCTCACTGTCCATCACTGCACTGTCCATCACTCTGCCCTGTCCATCACTCTGCACTGTCCAACACTGCACTGTCCATCACTGCACTGTCCATCACTCTGCCCTGTCAATCACTGCACTGTCCATCACTGCACTGTCCATCACTCTGCCCTGTCAATCACTGCACTGTCCATCACTCTCACTGTCCATCACTGCACTGTCCATCACTCTGCCCTGTCCATCACTGCACTGTCCATCACTCTCACTGTCCATCACTCTGCCCTGTCCATCACTGCCCTGTCCATCACTGCACTGTCCATCACTGCACTGTCCATCACTCTCACTGTCCATCACTCTGCCCTGTCCATCACTCTCACTGTCCATCACTCTCACTGTCCATCACTGCCCTGTCCATCACTGCACTGTCCATCACTGCACTGTCCATCACTGCACTGTCCATCACTCTGCACTGTCCATCACTGCACTGTCCATCACTCTCACTGTCCATCACTGCCCTGTCCATCACTCTGCACTGTCCATCACTCTGCACTGTCCATCACTCTCACTGTCCATCACTCTGCCCTGTCCATCACTGCACTGTCCATCACTCTGCACTGTCCATCACTGCACTGTCCATCACTGCACTGTCCATCACTCTCACTGTCCATCACTCTGCCCTGTGCATCACTGCACTGTCCATCACTCTGCACTGTCCATCACTCTGCCCTGTCCATCACTGCACTGTCCATCACTCTCACTGTCCATCACTGCACTGTCCATCACTCTGCCCTGTCCATCACTGCACTGTCCATCACTGCACTGTCCATCACTCTGCCCTGTCCATCACTCTGCACTGTCCATCACTGCCCTGTCCATCACTCTCATTGTCCATCACTGCACTGTCCATCACTCTGCACTGTCCATCACTGCCATGTCCATCACTCTCACTGTCCATCACTCTGCACTGTCCAGCACTCTGCACTGTCCATCACTGCACTGTCCATCACTCTCACTGTCCATCACTCTCACTGTCCATCACTCTGCCCTGTCCATCACTGCACTGTCCATCACTCTCACTGTCCATCACTGCACTGTCCATCACTGCCCTGTCCATCACTCTCACTGTCCATCACTGCACTGTCCATCACTGCCCTGTCCATCACTCTGCACTGTCCATCACTCTGCACTGTCCATCACTGCACTGTCCATCACTGCACTGTCCATCACTGCCCTGTCCATCACTCTCACTGTCCATCACTGCACTGTCCATCACTCTGCCCTGTCCATCACTCTGCACTGTCCAACACTGCACTGTCCATCACTGCACTGTCCATCACTCTGCCCTGTCAATCACTGCACTGTCCATCACTGCACTGTCCATCACTCTGCCCTGTCAATCACTGCACTGTCCATCACTCTGCACTGTCCATCACTCTCACTGTCCATCACTCTGCACTGTCCATCACTCTGCCCTGTCCATCACTGCACTTTCCATCACTCTGCCCTGTCCATCACTCTGCACTGTCCATCACTGCCCTGTCCATCACTCTCACTGTCCATCACTGCCCTGTCCATCACTCTGCACTGTCCATCACTCTGCACTGTCCATCACTGCACTGTCCATCACTGCACTGTCCATCACTCTGCACTGTCCATCACTGCACTGTCCATCACTCTCACTGTCCATCACTCTGCACTGTCCATCACTGCACTGTCCATCACTGCACTGTCCATCACTCTGCACTGTCCATCACTGCACTGTCCATCACTCTCACTGTCCATCACTCTGCCCTGTCCATCACTGCACTGTCCATCACTCTGCACTGTCCATCACTGCACTGTCCATCACTGCACTGTCCATCACTGCCCTGTCCATCACTCTCACTGTCCATCACTCTGCCCTGTCCATCACTCTGCCCTGTCCATCACTGCACTGTCCATCGCTCTGCACTGTCCATCACTGCCCTGTCCATCACTGCACTGTCCATCACTGCACTGTCCATCACTCTCACTGTCCATCACTCTCACTGTCCATCACTGCACTGTCCATCACTGCACTGTCCATCACTCTCACTGTCCATCACTGCACTGTCCATCACTGCCCTGTCCATCACTGCACTGTCCATCACTCTGCCCTGTCCATCACTGCACTGTCCATCACTCTGCACTGTCCATCACTGCACTGTCCATCACTCCGCACTGTCCATCACTCTGCCCTGTCCATCACTGCACTGTCCATCACTCTGCACTGTCCATCACTGCACTGTCCATCACTCTCACTGTCCATCACTCTGCCCTGTCCATCACTGCACTGTCCATCACTCTCACTGTCCATCACTGCACTGTCCATCACTCTGCACTGTCCATCACTGCACTGTCCATCACTGCACTGTCCATCACTGCACTGTCCATCACTCTGCACTGTCCATCACTCTCACTGTCCATCACTCTCACTGTCCATCACTGCCCTGTCCATCACTGCACTGTCCATCACTGCCCTGTCCATCACTCTCACTGTCCATCACTGCACTGTCCATCACTCTGCCCTGTCCATCACTCTGCACTGTCCATCACTGCACTGTCCATCACTCTCACTGTCCATCACTCTCACTGTCCATCACTGCACTGTCCATCACTCTGCCCTGTCCATCACTGCACTGTCCATCACTCTGCACTGTCCATCACTGCACTGTCCATCACTGCACTGTCCATCACTCTCACTGTCCATCACTCTGCACTGTCCATCACTCTGCACTGTCCATCACTGCACTGTCCATCACTCTGCACTGTCCATCACTCTGCACTGTCCATCACTCTCACTGTCCATCACTCTCACTGTCCATCACTGCACTGTCCATCACTGCACTGTCCATCACTCTGCACTGTCCATCACTCTCACTGTCCATCACTCTCACTGTCCATCACTCTGCACTGTCCATCACTCTCACTGTCCATCACTGCACTGTCCATCACTCTGCACTGTCCATCACTGCCCTGTCCATCACTGCACTGTCCATCACTCTGCCCTGTCCATCACTGCACTGTCCATCACTGCACTGTCCATCACTCTGCCCTGTCCATCACTCTGCACTGTCCATCACTGCACTGTCCATCACTCTCACTGTCCATCACTCTCACTGTCCATCACTGCACTGTCCATCACTCTCACTGTCCATCACTGCACTGTCCATCACTCTGCACTGTCCATCACTGCACTGTCCATCACTGCACTGTCCATCACTCTCACTGTCCATCACTCTGCACTGTCCATCACTCTGCACTGTCCATCACTGCCCTGTCCATCACTGCCCTGTCCATCACTCTCACTGTCCATCACTCTCACTGTCCATCACTGCACTGTCCATCACTCTGCACTGTCCATCACTGCCCTGTCCATCACTGCACTGTCCATCACTCTGCACTGTCCATCACTGCACTGTCCATCACTGCACTGTCCATCACTCTCACTGTCCATCACTCTGCACTGTCCATCACTCTGCACTGTCCATCACTGCCCTGTCCATCACTGCCCTGTCCATCACTCTCACTGTCCATCACTCTCACTGTCCATCACTGCACTGTCCATCACTCTCACTGTCCATCACTCTGCACTGTCCATCACTGCCCTGTCCATCACTGCACTGTCCATCACTGCCCTGTCCATCACTGCACTGTCCATCACTCTCACTGTCCATCACTGCCCTGTCCATCACTGCCCTGTCCATCACTGCACTGTCCATCACTCTGCCCTGTCCATCACTGCACTGTCCATCACTGCCCTGTCCATCACTCTGCCCTGTCCATCACTGCACTGTCCATCACTGCACTGTCCATCACTCTGCACTGTCCATCACTCTGCACTGTCCATCACTGCACTGTCCATCACTCTCACTGTCCATCACTCTGCCCTGTCCATCACTGCACTGTCCATCACTCTCACTGTCCATCACTCTCACTGTCCATCACTCTCACTGTCCATCAGTGCACTGTCCATCACTGCACTGTCCATCACTGCACTGTCCATCACTGCCCTGTCCATCACTCTCACTGTCCATCACTGCACTGTCCATCACTGCCCTGTCCATCACTGCACTGTCCATCACTGCCCTGTCCATCACTCTGCACTGTCCATCACTGCCCTGTCCATCACTCTCACTGTCCATCACTGCACTGTCCATCACTGCACTGTCCATCACTCTGCCCTGTCCATCACTCTGCACTGTCCATCACTGCACTGTCCATCACTGCACTGTCCATCACTCTGCCCTGTCCATCACTCTCACTGTCCATCACTGCCCTGTCCATCACTCTGCCCTGTCCATCACTGCACTGTCCATCACTGCACTGTCCATCACTCTCACTGTCCATCACTGCACTGTCCATCACTCTGCACTGTCCATCACTGCACTGTCCATCACTCTGCACTGTCCATCACTCTCACTGTCCATCACTCTGCACTGTCCATCACTGCACTGTCCATCACTGCACTGTCCATCACTGCACTGTCCATCACTCTGCCCTGTCCATCACTGCACTGTCCATCACTCTCACTGTCCATCACTCTGCCCTGTCCATCACTGCACTGTCCATCACTGCACTGTCCATCACTGCACTGTCCATCACTCTCACTGTCCATCACTCTGCACTGTCCATCACTCTGCCCTGTCCATCACTCTCACTGTCCATCACTCTCACTGTCCATCACTCTGCCCTGTCCATCACTCTCACTGTCCATCACTCTCACTGTCCATCACTGCACTGTCCATCACTCTGCACTGTCCATCACTGCACTGTCCATCACTGCACTGTCCATCACTGCACTGTCCATCACTCTGCACTGTCCATCACTGCACTGTCCATCACTCTCACTGTCCATCACTCTGCACTGTCCATCACTGCACTGTCCATCACTGCACTGTCCATCACTGCACTGTCCATCACTCTGCACTGTCCATCACTGCACTGTCCATCACTCTCACTGTCCATCACTCTGCCCTGTCCATCACTGCACTGTCCATCACTCTGCACTGTCCATCACTGCACTGTCCATCACTGCACTGTCCATCACTGCCCTGTCCATCACTCTCACTGTCCATCACTCTGCCCTGTCCATCACTCTGCCCTGTCCATCACTGCACTGTCCATCGCTCTGCACTGTCCATCACTGCCCTGTCCATCACTGCACTGTCCATCACTGCACTGTCCATCACTCTCACTGTCCATCACTCTCACTGTCCATCACTGCACTGTCCATCACTGCACTGTCCATCACTCTGCACTGTCCATCACTGCCCTGTCCATCACTGCACTGTCCATCACTGCACTGTCCATCACTCTCACTGTCCATCACTCTCACTGTCTATCACTGCACTGTCCATCACTGCACTGTCCATCACTCTCACTGTCCATCACTGCACTGTCCATCACTGCCCTGTCCATCACTGCACTGTCCATCACTCTGCCCTGTCCATCACTGCACTGTCCATCACTCTGCACTGTCCATCACTGCACTGTCCATCACTGCACTGTCCATCACTCTCACTGTCCATCACTCTCACTGTCCATCACTGCACTGTCCATCACTCTGCCCTGTCCATCACTGCACTGTCCATCACTGCCCTGTCCATCACTGCACTGTCCATCACTGCACTGTCCATCACTCTCACTGTCCATCACTCTCACTGTCCATCACTGCACTGTCCATCACTCTGCCCTGTCCATCACTGCACTGTCCATCACTCTGCACTGTCCATCACTGCACTGTCCATCACTCTGCACTGTCCATCACTCTGCCCTGTCCATCACTGCACTGTCCATCACTCTGCACTGTCCATCACTGCACTGTCCATCACTCTCACTGTCCATCACTCTGCCCTGTCCATCACTGCACTGTCCATCACTCTCACTGTCCATCACTGCACTGTCCATCACTCTGCACTGTCCATCACTGCACTGTCCATCACTGCACTGTCCATCACTGCACTGTCCATCACTCTGCACTGTCCATCACTCTCACTGTCCATCACTCTCACTGTCCATCACTGCACTGTCCATCACTGCCCTGTCCATCACTGCACTGTCCATCACTCTGCCCTGTCCATCACTCTGCACTGTCCATCACTGCACTGTCCATCACTCTCACTGTCCATCACTCTCACTGTCCATCACTGCACTGTCCATCACTCTGCCCTGTCCATCACTGCACTGTCCATCACTCTGCACTGTCCATCACTGCACTGTCCATCACTGCACTGTCCATCACTCTCACTGTCCATCACTCTGCACTGTCCATCACTCTGCACTGTCCATCACTGCACTGTCCATCACTCTGCACTGTCCATCACTCTGCACTGTCCATCACTCTCACTGTCCATCACTCTGCACTGTCCATCACTCTCACTGTCCATCACTCTCACTGTCCATCACTGCACTGTCCATCACTGCACTGTCCATCACTCTGCACTGTCCATCACTCTCACTGTCCATCACTCTGCACTGTCCATCACTCTCACTGTCCATCACTGCACTGTCCATCACTCTGCACTGTCCATCACTCTGCACTGTCCATCACTGCCCTGTCCATCACTGCACTGTCCATCACTCTGCCCTGTCCATCACTGCACTGTCCATCACTGCACTGTCCATCACTCTGCCCTGTCCATCACTCTGCACTGTCCATCACTGCACTGTCCATCACTCTCACTGTCCATCACTCTCACTGTCCATCACTGCACTGTCCATCACTCTGCCCTGTCCATCACTGCACTGTCCATCACTCTGCACTGTCCATCACTGCACTGTCCATCACTGCACTGTCCATCACTCTCACTGTCCATCACTCTGCACTGTCCATCACTCTGCACTGTCCATCACTGCCCTGTCCATCACTGCCCTGTCCATCACTCTCACTGTCCATCACTCTCACTGTCCATCACTGCACTGTCCATCACTCTGCACTGTCCATCACTGCCCTGTCCATCACTGCACTGTCCATCACTCTGCACTGTCCATCACTGCACTGTCCATCACTGCACTGTCCATCACTCTCACTGTCCATCACTCTGCACTGTCCATCACTCTGCACTGTCCATCACTGCCCTGTCCATCACTGCCCTGTCCATCACTCTCACTGTCCATCACTCTCACTGTCCATCACTGCACTGTCCATCACTCTCACTGTCCATCACTCTGCACTGTCCATCACTGCCCTGTCCATCACTGCACTGTCCATCACTCTCACTGTCCATCACTGCACTGTCCATCACTGCCCTGTCCATCACTGCCCTGTCCATCACTGCACTGTCCATCACTCTGCCCTGTCCATCACTGCACTGTCCATCACTGCCCTGTCCATCACTCTGCCCTGTCCATCACTGCACTGTCCATCACTGCACTGTCCATCACTCTGCACTGTCCATCACTCTGCACTGTCCATCACTGCACTGTCCATCACTCTCACTGTCCATCACTCTGCCCTGTCCATCACTGCACTGTCCATCACTCTCACTGTCCATCACTCTCACTGTCCATCAGTGCACTGTCCATCACTGCACTGTCCATCACTGCACTGTCCATCACTGCCCTGTCCATCACTGCACTGTCCATCACTGCCCTGTCCATCACTCTCACTGTCCATCACTGCACTGTCCATCACTGCCCTGTCCATCACTGCACTGTCCATCACTGCCCTGTCCATCACTCTGCACTGTCCATCACTGCCCTGTCCATCACTCTCACTGTCCATCACTGCACTGTCCATCACTGCACTGTCCATCACTCTGCCCTGTCCATCACTCTGCACTGTCCATCACTGCACTGTCCATCACTGCACTGTCCATCACTCTGCCCTGTCCATCACTCTCACTGTCCATCACTGCCCTGTCCATCACTCTGCCCTGTCCATCACTGCACTGTCCATCACTGCACTGTCCATCACTCTCACTGTCCATCACTGCACTGTCCATCACTCTGCACTGTCCATCACTCTCACTGTCCATCACTCTGCACTGTCCATCACTGCACTGTCCATCACTGCACTGTCCATCACTGCACTGTCCATCACTCTGCCCTGTCCATCACTGCACTGTCCATCACTCTCACTGTCCATCACTCTGCCCTGTCCATCACTGCACTGTCCATCACTGCACTGTCCATCACTGCACTGTCCATCACTCTCACTGTCCATCACTCTGCACTGTCCATCACTCTGCCCTGTCCATCACTCTCACTGTCCATCACTCTCACTGTCCATCACTCTGCCCTGTCCATCACTCTCACTGTCCATCACTCTCACTGTCCATCACTGCACTGTCCATCACTCTGCACTGTCCATCACTCTGCACTGTCCATCACTCTCACTGTCCATCACTCTCACTGTCCATCACTGCACTGTCCATCACTGCACTGTCCATCACTCTCACTGTCCATCACTGCCCTGTCCATCACTGCACTGTCCATCACTGCACTGTCCATCACTCTGCCCTGTCCATCACTCTGCCCTGTCCATCACTCTGCACTGTCCATCACTGCACTGTCCATCACTCTCACTGTCCATCACTCTGCCCTGTCCATCACTGCACTGTCCATCACTCTCACTGTCCATCACTCTCACTGTCCATCACTCTCACTGTCCATCAGTGCACTGTCCATCACTGCACTGTCCATCACTGCACTGTCCATCACTGCCCTGTCCATCACTGCACTGTCCATCACTGCACTGTCCATCACTCTCACTGTCCATCACTCTGCCCTGTCCATCACTGCCCTGTCCATCACTGCACTGTCCATCACTCTGCCCTGTCCATCACTGCACTGTCCATCACTCTCACTGTCCATCACTCTGCCCTGTCCATCACTGCACTGTCCATCACTGCACTGTCCATCACTCTCACTGTCCATCACTGCACTGTCCATCACTCTGCACTGTCCATCACTCTCACTGTCCATCACTGCACTGTCCATCACTGCCCTGTCCATCACTCTCACTGTCCATCACTGCCCTGTCCATCACTGCACTGTCCATCACTCTCACTGTCCATCACTGCCCTGTCCATCACTGCACTGTCCATCACTGCACTGTCCATCACTCTGCCCTGTCCATCACTCTGCACTGTCCATCACTGCACTGTCCATCACTGCACTGTCCATCACTCTCACTGTCCATCACTGCACTGTCCATCACTCTGCCCTGTCCATCACTCTGCACTGTCCATCACTGCACTGTCCATCACTCTGCACTGTCCATCACTGCACTGTCCATCACTGCACTGTCCATCACTCTCACTGTCCATCACTGCACTGTCCATCACTCTGCCCTGTCCATCACTCTGCCCTGTCCATCACTGCACTGTCCATCACTCTCACTGTCCATCACTCTGCCCTGTCCATCACTCTGCCCTGTCCATCACTCTGCACTGTCCATCACTCTGCCCTGTCCATCACTGCCCTGTCCATCACTCTCACTGTCCATCACTCTGCCCTGTCCATCACTCTGCCCTGTCCATCACTGCACTGTCCATCACTCTGCCCTGTCCATCACTCTGCACTGTACATCACTCTGCCCTGTCCATCACTGCACTGTCCATCACTGCACTGTCCATCACTCTCACTGTCCATCACTCTGCCCTGTCCATCACTCTGCACTGTCCATCACTCTGCCCTGTCCATCACTGCACTGTCCATCACTCTCACTGTCCATCACTGCACTGTCCATCACTGCACTGTCCATCACTCTGCCCTGTCCATCACTGCACTGTCCATCACTGCACTGTCCATCACTGCACTGTCCATCACTCTCACTGTCCATCACTCTGCACTGTCCATCACTCTGCACTGTCCATCACTGCCCTGTCCATCACTGCCCTGTCCATCACTCTCACTGTCCATCACTCTCACTGTCCATCACTGCACTGTCCATCACTCTGCACTGTCCATCACTGCCCTGTCCATCACTGCACTGTCCATCACTCTGCACTGTCCATCACTGCACTGTCCATCACTGCACTGTCCATCACTCTCACTGTCCATCACTCTGCACTGTCCATCACTCTGCACTGTCCATCACTGCCCTGTCCATCACTGCCCTGTCCATCACTCTCACTGTCCATCACTCTCACTGTCCATCACTGCACTGTCCATCACTCTCACTGTCCATCACTCTGCACTGTCCATCACTGCCCTGTCCATCACTGCACTGTCCATCACTCTCACTGTCCATCACTGCACTGTCCATCACTGCCCTGTCCATCACTGCCCTGTCCATCACTGCACTGTCCATCACTCTGCCCTGTCCATCACTGCACTGTCCATCACTGCCCTGTCCATCACTCTGCCCTGTCCATCACTGCACTGTCCATCACTGCACTGTCCATCACTCTGCACTGTCCATCACTCTGCACTGTCCATCACTGCACTGTCCATCACTCTCACTGTCCATCACTCTGCCCTGTCCATCACTGCACTGTCCATCACTCTCACTGTCCATCACTCTCACTGTCCATCACTCTCACTGTCCATCAGTGCACTGTCCATCACTGCACTGTCCATCACTGCACTGTCCATCACTGCCCTGTCCATCACTGCACTGTCCATCACTGCCCTGTCCATCACTCTCACTGTCCATCACTGCACTGTCCATCACTGCCCTGTCCATCACTGCACTGTCCATCACTGCCCTGTCCATCACTCTGCACTGTCCATCACTGCCCTGTCCATCACTCTCACTGTCCATCACTGCACTGTCCATCACTGCACTGTCCATCACTCTGCCCTGTCCATCACTCTGCACTGTCCATCACTGCACTGTCCATCACTGCACTGTCCATCACTCTGCCCTGTCCATCACTCTCACTGTCCATCACTGCCCTGTCCATCACTCTGCCCTGTCCATCACTGCACTGTCCATCACTGCACTGTCCATCACTCTCACTGTCCATCACTGCACTGTCCATCACTCTGCACTGTCCATCACTCTCACTGTCCATCACTCTGCACTGTCCATCACTGCACTGTCCATCACTGCACTGTCCATCACTGCACTGTCCATCACTCTGCCCTGTCCATCACTGCACTGTCCATCACTCTCACTGTCCATCACTCTGCCCTGTCCATCACTGCACTGTCCATCACTGCACTGTCCATCACTGCACTGTCCATCACTCTCACTGTCCATCACTCTGCACTGTCCATCACTCTGCCCTGTCCATCACTCTCACTGTCCATCACTCTCACTGTCCATCACTCTGCCCTGTCCATCACTCTCACTGTCCATCACTCTCACTGTCCATCACTGCACTGTCCATCACTCTGCACTGTCCATCACTCTGCACTGTCCATCACTCTCACTGTCCATCACTCTCACTGTCCATCACTGCACTGTCCATCACTGCACTGTCCATCACTCTCACTGTCCATCACTGCCCTGTCCATCACTGCACTGTCCATCACTGCACTGTCCATCACTCTGCCCTGTCCATCACTCTGCCCTGTCCATCACTCTGCACTGTCCATCACTGCACTGTCCATCACTCTCACTGTCCATCACTCTGCCCTGTCCATCACTGCCCTGTCCATCACTGCACTGTCCATCACTCTCACTGTCCATCACTCTCACTGTCCATCAGTGCACTGTCCATCACTGCACTGTCCATCACTGCACTGTCCATCACTGCCCTGTCCATCACTGCACTGTCCATCACTGCACTGTCCATCACTCTCACTGTCCATCACTCTGCCCTGTCCATCACTGCCCTGTCCATCACTGCACTGTCCATCACTCTGCCCTGTCCATCACTGCACTGTCCATCACTCTCACTGTCCATCACTCTGCCCTGTCCATCACTGCACTGTCCATCACTGCACTGTCCATCACTCTCACTGTCCATCACTGCACTGTCCATCACTCTGCACTGTCCATCACTCTCACTGTCCATCACTGCACTGTCCATCACTGCCCTGTCCATCACTCTCACTGTCCATCACTGCCCTGTCCATCACTGCACTGTCCATCACTCTCACTGTCCATCACTGCCCTGTCCATCACTGCACTGTCCATCACTGCACTGTCCATCACTCTGCCCTGTCCATCACTCTGCACTGTCCATCACTGCACTGTCCATCACTCTGCACTGTCCATCACTGCACTGTCCATCACTGCACTGTCCATCACTCTCACTGTCCATCACTGCACTGTCCATCACTCTGCCCTGTCCATCACTCTGCCCTGTCCATCACTGCACTGTCCATCACTCTCACTGTCCATCACTCTGCCCTGTCCATCACTCTGCCCTGTCCATCACTCTGCACTGTCCATCACTCTGCCCTGTCCATCACTCTGCACTGTCCATCACTCTGCACTGTCCATCACTCTGCCCTGTCCATCACTGCACTGTCCATCACTCTCACTGTCCATCACTGCCCTGTCCATCACTCTCACTGTCCATCACTGCACTGTCCATCACTGCCCTGTCCATCACTGCACTGTCCATCACTGCCCTGTCCATCACTCTGCACTGTCCATCACTGCCCTGTCCATCACTCTCACTGTCCATCACTGCACTGTCCATCACTGCACTGTCCATCACTCTGCCCTGTCCATCACTCTGCACTGTCCATCACTGCACTGTCCATCACTGCACTGTCCATCACTCTGCCCTGTCCATCACTCTCACTGTCCATCACTGCCCTGTCCATCACTCTGCCCTGTCCATCACTGCACTGTCCATCACTGCACTGTCCATCACTCTCACTGTCCATCACTGCACTGTCCATCACTCTGCACTGTCCATCACTCTCACTGTCCATCACTCTGCACTGTCCATCACTGCACTGTCCATCACTGCACTGTCCATCACTGCACTGTCCATCACTCTGCCCTGTCCATCACTGCACTGTCCATCACTCTCACTGTCCATCACTCTGCCCTGTCCATCACTGCACTGTCCATCACTGCACTGTCCATCACTGCACTGTCCATCACTCTCACTGTCCATCACTCTGCACTGTCCATCACTCTGCCCTGTCCATCACTCTCACTGTCCATCACTCTCACTGTCCATCACTCTGCCCTGTCCATCACTCTCACTGTCCATCACTCTCACTGTCCATCACTGCACTGTCCATCACTCTGCACTGTCCATCACTCTGCACTGTCCATCACTCTCACTGTCCATCACTCTCACTGTCCATCACTGCACTGTCCATCACTGCACTGTCCATCACTCTCACTGTCCATCACTGCCCTGTCCATCACTGCACTGTCCATCACTGCACTGTCCATCACTCTGCCCTGTCCATCACTCTGCCCTGTCCATCACTCTGCACTGTCCATCACTGCACTGTCCATCACTCTCACTGTCCATCACTCTGCCCTGTCCATCACTGCCCTGTCCATCACTGCACTGTCCATCACTCTCACTGTCCATCACTCTCACTGTCCATCAGTGCACTGTCCATCACTGCACTGTCCATCACTGCACTGTCCATCACTGCCCTGTCCATCACTGCACTGTCCATCACTGCACTGTCCATCACTCTCACTGTCCATCACTCTGCCCTGTCCATCACTGCCCTGTCCATCACTGCACTGTCCATCACTCTGCCCTGTCCATCACTGCACTGTCCATCACTCTCACTGTCCATCACTCTGCCCTGTCCATCACTGCACTGTCCATCACTGCACTGTCCATCACTCTCACTGTCCATCACTGCACTGTCCATCACTCTGCACTGTCCATCACTCTCACTGTCCATCACTGCACTGTCCATCACTGCCCTGTCCATCACTCTCACTGTCCATCACTGCCCTGTCCATCACTGCACTGTCCATCACTCTCACTGTCCATCACTGCCCTGTCCATCACTGCACTGTCCATCACTGCACTGTCCATCACTCTGCCCTGTCCATCACTCTGCACTGTCCATCACTGCACTGTCCATCACTGCACTGTCCATCACTCTCACTGTCCATCACTGCACTGTCCATCACTCTGCCCTGTCCATCACTCTGCACTGTCCATCACTGCACTGTCCATCACTCTGCACTGTCCATCACTGCACTGTCCATCACTGCACTGTCCATCACTCTCACTGTCCATCACTGCACTGTCCATCACTCTGCCCTGTCCATCACTCTGCCCTGTCCATCACTGCACTGTCCATCACTCTCACTGTCCATCACTCTGCCCTGTCCATCACTCTGCCCTGTCCATCACTCTGCACTGTCCATCACTCTGCCCTGTCCATCACTGCCCTGTCCATCACTCTCACTGTCCATCACTCTGCCCTGTCCATCACTCTGCCCTGTCCATCACTGCACTGTCCATCACTCTGCCCTGTCCATCACTCTGCACTGTACATCACTCTGCCCTGTCCATCACTGCACTGTCCATCACTGCACTGTCCATCACTGCACTGTCCATCACTCTCACTGTCCATCACTCTGCCCTGTCCATCACTCTGCACTGTCCATCACTCTGCCCTGTCCATCACTGCACTGTCCATCACTCTCACTGTCCATCACTGCACTGTCCATCACTGCACTGTCCATCACTCTGCCCTGTCCATCACTGCACTGTCCATCACTGCACTGTCCATCACTCTGCCCTGTCCATCACTCTGCACTGTCCATCACTGCCCTGTCCATCACTCTCACTGTCCATCACTGCACTGTCCATCACTCTCACTGTCCATCACTGCCCTGTCCATCACTCTGCACTGTCCATCACTCTGCACTGTCCATCACTGCACTGTCCATCACTCTCACTGTCCATCACTGCACTGTCCATCACTCTCACTGTCCATCACTCTCACTGTCCATCACTCTGCCCTGTCCATCACTGCACTGTCCATCACTCTCACTGTCCATCACTCTCACTGTCCATCACTGCCCTGTCCATCACTGCACTGTCCATCACTCTGCCCTGTCCATCACTCTGCACTGTCCATCACTGCACTGTCCATCACTGCCCTGTCCATCACTGCACTGTCCATCACTCTCACTGTCCATCACTCTCACTGTCCATCAGTGCACTGTCCATCACTGCACTGTCCATCACTGCCCTGTCCATCACTCTCACTGTCCATCACTGCACTGTCCATCACTGCCCTGTCCATCACTGCACTGTCCATCACTGCCCTGTCCATCACTCTGCCCTGTCCATCACTGCACTGTCCATCACTGCACTGTCCATCACTCTGCCCTGTCCATCACTCTGCACTGTCCATCACTGCACTGTCCATCACTGCACTGTCCATCACTCTGCCCTGTCCATCACTCTCACTGTCCATCACTGCCCTGTCCATCACTCTGCCCTGTCCATCACTGCACTGTCCATCACTGCACTGTCCATCACTCTCACTGTCCATCACTGCCCTGTCCATCACTCTGCACTGTCCATCACTCTGCCCTGTCCATCACTGCCCTGTCCATCACTCTGCACTGTCCATCACTGCACTGTCCATCACTGCACTGTCCATCACTCTGCCCTGTCCATCACTCTGCACTGTCCATCACTGCACTGTCCATCACTGCACTGTCCATCACTCTGCCCTGTCCATCACTCTCACTGTCCATCACTGCACTGTCCATCACTGCACTGTCCATCACTCTGCCCTGTCCATCACTCTGCACTGTCCATCACTCTGCCCTGTCCATCACTGCACTGTCCATCACTCTCACTGTCCATCACTGCACTGTCCATCACTCTGCACTGTCCATCACTGCACTGTCCATCACTGCACTGTCCATCACTCTCACTGTCCATCACTGCCCTGTCCATCACTGCACTGTCCATCACTCTCACTGTCCATCACTCTGCCCTGTCCATCACTCTCACTGTCCATCACTCTCACTGTCCATCACTCTGCACTGTCCATCACTCTGCCCTGTCCATCACTGCACTGTCCATCACTCTCACTGTCCATCACTGCACTGTCCATCACTGCACTGTCCATCACTCTGCCCTGTCCATCACTGCACTGTCCATCACTGCACTGTCCATCACTCTGCCCTGTCCATCACTCTGCACTGTCCATCACTGCCCTGTCCATCACTCTCACTGTCCATCACTGCACTGTCCATCACTCTCACTGTCCATCACTGCCCTGTCCATCACTCTGCACTGTCCATCACTCTGCACTGTCCATCACTGCACTGTCCATCACTCTCACTGTCCATCACTGCACTGTCCATCACTCTGCACTGTCCATCACTCTGCACTGTCCATCACTGCACTGTCCATCACTCTCACTGTCCATCACTCTCACTGTCCATCACTCTGCCCTGTCCATCACTGCACTGTCCATCACTCTCACTGTCCATCACTCTCACTGTCCATCACTGCCCTGTCCATCACTGCACTGTCCATCACTCTGCCCTGTCCATCACTCTGCACTGTCCATCACTGCACTGTCCATCACTGCCCTGTCCATCACTGCCCTGTCCATCACTCTCACTGTCCATCACTCTCACTGTCCATCAGTGCACTGTCCATCACTGCACTGTCCATCACTGCCCTGTCCATCACTGCACTGTCCATCACTGCCCTGTCCATCACTCTCACTGTCCATCACTGCACTGTCCATCACTGCCCTGTCCATCACTGCACTGTCCATCACTGCCCTGTCCATCACTCTGCCCTGTCCATCACTGCACTGTCCATCACTGCACTGTCCATCACTCTGCCCTGTCCATCACTCTGCACTGTCCATCACTGCACTGTCCATCACTGCACTGTCCATCACTCTGCCCTGTCCATCACTCTCACTGTCCATCACTGCCCTGTCCATCACTCTGCCCTGTCCATCACTGCACTGTCCATCACTGCACTGTCCATCACTGCACTGTCCATCACTCTCACTGTCCATCACTGCACTGTCCATCACTGCACTGTCCATCACTCTCACTGTCCATCACTCTGCCCTTTCCATCACTCTGCCCTGTCCATCACTCTGCACTGTCCATCACTGCACTGTCCATCACTGCACTGTCCATCACTCTGCCCTGTCCATCACTCTGCACTGTCCATCACTGCACTGTCCATCACTCTGCCCTGTCCATCACTCTCACTGTCCATCACTGCACTGTCCATCACTGCACTGTCCATCACTCTGCCCTGTCCATCACTGCACTGTCCATCACTCTGCACTGTCCATCACTCTGCCCTGTCCATCACTGCACTGTCCATCACTCTCACTGTCCATCACTGCACTGTCCATCACTCTGCACTGTCCATCACTCTCACTGTCCATCACTCTGCCCTGTCCATCACTGCACTGTCCATCACTGCACTGTCCATCACTCTGCCCTGTCCATCACTGCACTGTCCATCACTCTCACTGTCCATCACTCTGCCCTGTCCATCACTGCACTGTCCATCACTGCACTGTCCATCACTCTCACTGTCCATCACTCTGCCCTGTCCATCACTCTCACTGTCCATCACTCTCACTGTCCATCACTGCACTGTCCATCACTGCACTGTCCATCACTCTGCCCTGTCCATCACTGCACTGTCCATCACTGCACTGTCCATCACTCTCACTGTCCATCACTCTCACTGTCCATCACTGCACTGTCCATCACTGCACTGTCCATCACTCTGCCCTGTCCATCACTCTCACTGTCCATCACTGCACTGTCCATCACTCTGCCCTGTCCATCACTGCACTGTCCATCACTGCACTGTCCATCACTCTCACTGTCCATCACTCTGCCCTGTCCATCACTGCACTGTCCATCACTCTCACTGTCCATCACTGCACTGTCCATCACTGCACTGTCCATCACTCTGCCCTGTCCATCACTGCACTGTCCATCACTGCACTGTCCATCACTCTGCCCTGTCCATCACTCTGCACTGTCCATCACTGCCCTGTCCATCACTCTCACTGTCCATCACTGCACTGTCCATCACTCTGCACTGTCCATCACTGCCATGTCCATCACTCTCACTGTCCATCACTCTGCACTGTCCAGCACTCTGCACTGTCCATCACTGCACTGTCCATCACTCTCACTGTCCATCACTCTCACTGTCCATCACTCTGCCCTGTCCATCACTGCACTGTCCATCACTCTCACTGTCCATCACTGCACTGTCCATCACTGCCCTGTCCATCACTCTCACTGTCCATCACTGCACTGTCCATCACTGCCCTGTCCATCACTCTGCACTGTCCATCACTCTGCACTGTCCATCACTGCACTGTCCATCACTGCACTGTCCATCACTGCCCTGTCCATCACTCTCACTGTCCATCACTGCACTGTCCATCACTCTGCCCTGTCCATCACTCTGCACTGTCCAACACTGCACTGTCCATCACTGCACTGTCCATCACTCTGCCCTGTCAATCACTGCACTGTCCATCACTGCACTGTCCATCACTCTGCCCTGTCAATCACTGCACTGTCCATCACTCTCACTGTCCATCACTCTGCACTGTCCATCACTCTCACTGTCCATCACTCTGCACTGTCCATCACTCTGCCCTGTCCATCACTGCACTTTCCATCACTCTGCCCTGTCCATCACTCTGCCCTGTCCATCACTGCACTTTCCATCACTCTGCCCTGTCCATCACTGCACTGTCCATCACTCTGCCCTGTCCATCACTCTGCACTGTCCATCACTGCCCTGTCCATCACTCTGCACTGTCCATCACTGCACTGTCCATCACTGCACTGTCCATCACTCTGCACTGTCCATCACTGCACTGTCCATCACTCTGCCCTGTCCATCACTGCACTGTCCATCACTGCACTGTCCATCACTCTCACTGTCCATCACTCTGCACTGTCCATCACTCTGCCCTGTCCATCACTGCCCTGTCCATCACTGCACTATCCATCACTCTGCACTGTCCATCACTGCACTGTCCATCACTGCACTGTCCATCACTGCCCTGTCCATCACTCTCACTGTCCATCACTCTGCCCTGTCCATCACTGCCCTGTCCATCACTGCACTGTCCATCACTGCACTGTCCATCACTCTCACTGTCCATCACTCTGCACTGTCCATCACTCTCACTGTCCATCACTCTGCCCTGTCCATCACTGCACTGTCCATCGCTCTGCACTGTCCATCACTGCCCTGTCCATCACTGCACTGTCCATCACTGCACTGTCCATCACTCTCACTGTCCATCACTCTCACTGTCCATCACTGCACTGTCCATCACTGCACTGTCCATCACTCTGCACTGTCCATCACTGCCCTGTCCATCACTGCACTGTCCATCACTGCACTGTCCATCACTCTGCACTGTCCATCACTGCACTGTCCATCACTCTGCACTGTCCATCACTCTCACTGTCCATCACTCTGCCCTGTCCATCACTGCACTGTCCATCACTGCACTGTCCATCACTCTGCCCTGTCCATCACTGCACTGTCCATCACTCTCACTGTCCATCACTCTGCCCTGTCCATCACTGCCCTGTCCATCACTGCACTGTCCATCACTGCACTGTCCATCACTCTCACTGTCCATCACTCTGCCCTGTCCATCACTCTCACTGTCCATCACTCTCACTGTCCATCACTGCCCTGTCCATCACTGCACTGTCCATCACTGCACTGTCCATCACTCTGCACTGTCCATCACTGCACTGTCCATCACTGCACTGTCCATCACTCTCACTGTCCATCACTGCCCTGTCCATCACTCTGCACTGTCCATCACTCTGCACTGTCCATCACTCTCACTGTCCATCACTCTGCCCTGTCCATCACTGCACTGTCCATCACTCTGCACTGTCCATCACTGCACTGTCCATCACTGCACTGTCCATCACTCTCACTGTCCATCACTCTGCCCTGTGCATCACTGCACTGTCCATCACTCTGCACTGTCCATCACTCTGCCCTGTCCATCACTGCACTGTCCATCACTCTCACTGTCCATCACTGCACTGTCCATCACTCTGCCCTGTCCATCACTGCACTGTCCATCACTGCACTGTCCATCACTCTGCCCTGTCCATCACTCTGCACTGTCCATCACTGCCCTGTCCATCACTCTCATTGTCCATCACTGCACTGTCCATCACTCTGCACTGTCCATCACTGCCATGTCCATCACTCTCACTGTCCATCACTCTGCACTGTCCAGCACTCTGCACTGTCCATCACTGCACTGTCCATCACTCTCACTGTCCATCACTCTCACTGTCCATCACTCTGCCCTGTCCATCACTGCACTGTCCATCACTCTCACTGTCCATCACTGCACTGTCCATCACTGCCCTGTCCATCACTCTCACTGTCCATCACTGCACTGTCCATCACTGCCCTGTCCATCACTCTGCACTGTCCATCACTCTGCACTGTCCATCACTGCACTGTCCATCACTGCACTGTCCATCACTGCCCTGTCCATCACTCTCACTGTCCATCACTGCACTGTCCATCACTCTGCCCTGTCCATCACTCTGCACTGTCCAACACTGCACTGTCCATCACTGCACTGTCCATCACTCTGCCCTGTCAATCACTGCACTGTCCATCACTGCACTGTCCATCACTCTGCCCTGTCAATCACTGCACTGTCCATCACTCTGCACTGTCCATCACTCTGCACTGTCCATCACTCTCACTGTCCATCACTCTGCACTGTCCATCACTCTGCCCTGTCCATCACTGCACTTTCCATCACTCTGCCCTGTCCATCACTCTGCACTGTCCATCACTGCCCTGTCCATCACTCTCACTGTCCATCACTGCCCTGTCCATCACTCTGCACTGTCCATCACTCTGCACTGTCCATCACTGCACTGTCCATCACTGCACTGTCCATCACTCTGCACTGTCCATCACTGCACTGTCCATCACTCTCACTGTCCATCACTCTGCACTGTCCATCACTGCACTGTCCATCACTGCACTGTCCATCACTCTGCACTGTCCATCACTGCACTGTCCATCACTCTCACTGTCCATCACTCTGCCCTGTCCATCACTGCACTGTCCATCACTCTGCACTGTCCATCACTGCACTGTCCATCACTGCACTGTCCATCACTGCCCTGTCCATCACTCTCACTGTCCATCACTCTGCCCTGTCCATCACTCTGCCCTGTCCATCACTGCACTGTCCATCGCTCTGCACTGTCCATCACTGCCCTGTCCATCACTGCACTGTCCATCACTGCACTGTCCATCACTCTCACTGTCCATCACTCTCACTGTCCATCACTGCACTGTCCATCACTGCACTGTCCATCACTCTGCACTGTCCATCACTGCCCTGTCCATCACTGCACTGTCCATCACTGCACTGTCCATCACTCTCACTGTCCATCACTCTCACTGTCCATCACTGCACTGTCCATCACTGCACTGTCCATCACTCTCACTGTCCATCACTGCACTGTCCATCACTGCCCTGTCCATCACTGCACTGTCCATCACTCTGCACTGTCCATCACTGCACTGTCCATCACTGCACTGTCCATCACTCTCACTGTCCATCACTCTCACTGTCCATCACTGCACTGTCCATCACTCTGCCCTGTCCATCACTGCACTGTCCATCACTGCCCTGTCCATCACTGCACTGTCCATCACTGCACTGTCCATCACTCTCACTGTCCATCACTCTCACTGTCCATCACTGCACTGTCCATCACTCTGCACTGTCCATCACTGCACTGTCCATCACTCTGCACTGTCCATCACTCTGCCCTGTCCATCACTGCACTGTCCATCACTCTGCACTGTCCATCACTGCACTGTCCATCACTCTCACTGTCCATCACTCTGCCCTGTCCATCACTGCACTGTCCATCACTCTCACTGTCCATCACTGCACTGTCCATCACTCTGCACTGTCCATCACTGCACTGTCCATCACTGCACTGTCCATCACTGCACTGTCCATCACTCTGCACTGTCCATCACTCTCACTGTCCATCACTCTCACTGTCCATCACTGCACTGTCCATCACTGCCCTGTCCATCACTGCACTGTCCATCACTCTGCCCTGTCCATCACTCTGCACTGTCCATCACTGCACTGTCCATCACTCTCACTGTCCATCACTCTCACTGTCCATCACTGCACTGTCCATCACTCTGCCCTGTCCATCACTGCACTGTCCATCACTCTGCACTGTCCATCACTGCACTGTCCATCACTGCACTGTCCATCACTCTCACTGTCCATCACTCTGCACTGTCCATCACTCTGCACTGTCCATCACTGCACTGTCCATCACTCTGCACTGTCCATCACTCTGCACTGTCCATCACTCTCACTGTCCATCACTCTGCACTGTCCATCACTCTCACTGTCCATCACTCTCACTGTCCATCACTGCACTGTCCATCACTGCACTGTCCATCACTCTGCACTGTCCATCACTCTCACTGTCCATCACTCTCACTGTCCATCACTCTGCACTGTCCATCACTCTCACTGTCCATCACTGCACTGTCCATCACTCTGCACTGTCCATCACTGCCCTGTCCATCACTGCACTGTCCATCACTCTGCCCTGTCCATCACTGCACTGTCCATCACTCTGCACTGTCCATCACTCTCACTGTCCATCACTGCACTGTCCATCACTCTGCCCTGTCCATCACTGCACTGTCCATCACTCTGCACTGTCCATCACTGCACTGTCCATCACTGCACTGTCCATCACTCTCACTGTCCATCACTCTGCACTGTCCATCACTCTGCACTGTCCATCACTGCCCTGTCCATCACTGCCCTGTCCATCACTCTCACTGTCCATCACTCTCACTGTCCATCACTGCACTGTCCATCACTCTGCACTGTCCATCACTGCCCTGTCCATCACTGCACTGTCCATCACTCTGCACTGTCCATCACTGCACTGTCCATCACTGCACTGTCCATCACTCTCACTGTCCATCACTCTCACTGTCCATCACTCTCACTGTCCATCACTGCACTGTCCATCACTCTCACTGTCCATCACTCTGCACTGTCCATCACTGCCCTGTCCATCACTGCACTGTCCATCACTCTCACTGTCCATCACTGCCCTGTCCATCACTGCCCTGTCCATCACTGCACTGTCCATCACTCTGCCCTGTCCATCACTGCACTGTCCATCACTGCCCTGTCCATCACTCTGCCCTGTCCATCACTGCACTGTCCATCACTGCACTGTCCATCACTGCACTGTCCATCACTCTCACTGTCCATCACTCTCACTGTCCATCACTGCACTGTCCATCACTGCACTGTCCATCACTCTGCACTGTCCATCACTGCCCTGTCCATCACTGCACTGTCCATCACTGCACTGTCCATCACTCTCACTGTCCATCACTCTCACTGTCCATCACTGCACTGTCCATCACTGCACTGTCCATCACTCTGCCCTGTCCATCACTGCACTGTCCATCACTGCCCTGTCCATCACTGCACTGTCCATCACTGCCCTGTCCATCACTCTCACTGTCCATCACTGCACTGTCCATCACTGCACTGTCCATCACTCTCACTGTCCATCACTCTCACTGTCCATCACTGCACTGTCCATCACTCTCACTGTCCATCACTCTCACTGTCCATCACTGCACTGTCCATCACTCTGCCCTGTCCATCACTCTCACTGTCCATCACTGCCCTGTCCATCACTGCACTGTCCATCACTGCACTGTCCATCACTGCACTGTCCATCACTCTCACTGTCCATCACTCTCACTGTCCATCACTGCACTGTCCATCACTCTGCCCTGTCCATCACTGCACTGTCCATCACTGCACTGTCCATCACTGCACTGTCCATCACTCTGCCCTGTCCATCACTCTCACTGTCCATCACTCTGCACTGTCCATCACTGCACTGTCCATCACTCTCACTGTCCATCACTCTCACTGTCCATCACTGCACTGTCCATCACTCTCACTGTCCATCACTCTCACTGTCCATCATTGCACTGTCCATCACTCTGCACTGTCCATCACTGCACTGTCCATCACTCTCACTGTCCATCACTGCCCTGTCCATCACTCTGCACTGTCCATCACTGCCCTGTCCATCACTCTCACTGTCCATCACTGCACTGTCCATCACTCTGCCCTGTCCATCACTGCACTGTCCATCACTCTGCACTGTCCATCACTGCACTGTCCATCACTCTCACTGTCCATCACTGCCCTGTCCATCACTCTCACTGTCCATCGCTGCACTGTCCATCACTGCACTGTCCATCACTCTCACTGTCCATCACTGCACTGTCCATCACTGCCCTGTCCATCACTCTCACTGTCCATCACTCTCACTGTCCATCACTGCACTGTCCATCACTGCACTGTCCATCACTCTGCCCTGTCCATCACTGCACTGTCCATCACTGCACTGTCCATCACTCTGCCCTGTCCATCACTCTGCCCTGTCCATCACTGCCCTGTCCATCACTCTCACTGTCCATCACTCTGCACTGTCCATCACTGCACTGTCCATCACTGCACTGTCCATCACTCTCACTGTCCATCACTGCCCTGTCCATCACTCTCACTGTCCATCACTGCACTGTCCATCACTCTCACTGTCCATCACTCTCACTGTCCATCACTCTGCACTGTCCATCACTGCACTGTCCATCACTCTCACTGTCCATCACTCTCACTGTCCATCACTGCCCTGTCCATCACTCTCACTGTCCATCACTCTCACTGTCCATCACTGCACTGTCCATCACTGCCCTGTCCATCACTGCACTGTCCATCACTGCCCTGTCCATCACTCTGCACTGTCCATCACTCTGCACTGTCCATCACTGCACTGTCCATCACTGCCCTGTCCATCACTCTCACTGTCCATCACTGCACTGTCCATCACTCTGCCCTGTCCATCACTCTGCACTGTCCAACACTGCACTGTCCATCACTGCACTGTCCATCACTCTGCCCTGTCAATCACTGCACTGTCCATCACTGCACTGTCCATCACTCTCACTGTCCATCACTCTCACTGTCCATCACTGCACTGTCCATCACTCTGCACTGTCCATCACTCTCACTGTCCATCACTGCACTTTCCATCACTCTGCCCTGTCCATCACTCTGCACTGTCCATCACTGCACTTTCCATCACTCTGCCCTGTCCATCACTCTGCCCTGTCCATCACTGCACTTTCCATCACTCTGCCCTGTCCATCACTCTGCACTGTCCATCACTGCACTGTCCATCACTCTGCCCTGTCCATCACTCTGCACTGTCCATCACTGCACTGTCCATCACTCTCACTGTCCATCACTGCCCTGTCCATCACTCTGCACTGTCCATCACTCTGCACTGTCCATCACTCTCACTGTCCATCACTGCACTGTCCATCACTGCACTGTCCATCACTCTGCACTGTCCATCACTGCACTGTCCATCACTCTCACTGTCCATCACTGCACTGTCCATCACTCTCACTGTCCATCACTCTGCCCTGTCCATCAGTGCACTGTCCATCACTGCACTGTCCATCACTCTGCACTGTCCATCACTGCACTGTCCATCACTGCACTGTCCATCACTCTCACTGTCCATCACTCTGCACTGTCCATCACTCTGCCCTGTCCATCACTGCACTGTCCATCACTGCACTGTCCATCACTGCCCTGTCCATCACTCTGCACTGTCCATCACTGCACTGTCCATCACTCTGCACTGTCCATCACTCTCACTGTCCATCACTCTCACTGTCCATCACTCTGCACTGTCCATCACTGCCCTGTCCATCACTCTCACTGTCCATCACTGCACTGTCCATCACTGCACTGTCCATCACTCTCACTGTCCATCACTCTGCCCTGTCCATCACTGCACTGTCCATCACTGCACTGTCCATCACTCTGCCCTGTCCATCACTCTCACTGTCCATCACTGCACTGTCCATCACTGCACTGTCCATCACTCTCACTGTCCATCACTGCACTGTCCATCACTCTCACTGTCCATCACTCTGCACTGTCCATCACTCTCACTGTCCATCACTCTCACTGTCCATCACTGCACTGTCCATCACTCTCACTGTCCATCACTGCACTGTCCATCACTGCCCTGTCCATCACTGCACTGTCCATCACTGCACTGTCCATCACTCTGCACTGTCCATCACTGCACTGTCCATCACTCTCACTGTCCATCACTCTGCACTGTCCATCACTGCCCTGTCCATCACTGCACTGTCCATCACTGCACTGTCCATCACTGCACTGTCCATCACTCTGCACTGTCCATCACTCTCACTGTCCATCACTGCACTGTCCATCACTCTCACTGTCCATCACTCTGCACTGTCCATCACTCTCACTGTCCATCACTCTCACTGTCCATCACTGCACTGTCCATCACTCTCACTGTCCATCACTGCACTGTCCATCACTGCCCTGTCCATCACTGCACTGTCCATCACTGCACTGTCCATCACTCTCACTGTCCATCACTCTGCACTGTCCATCACTGCCCTGTCCATCACTGCACTGTCCATCACTGCACTGTCCATCACTGCACTGTCCATCACTCTCACTGTCCATCACTGCACTGTCCATCACTCTCACTGTCCATCACTCTGCACTGTCCATCACTGCCCTGTCCATCACTGCACTGTCCATCACTGCACTGTCCATCACTGCACTGTCCATCACTCTGCCCTGTCCATCACTGCACTGTCCATCACTGCACTGTCCATCACTGCACTGTCCATCACTCTGCACTGTCCATCACTGCACTGTCCATCACTCTCACTGTCCATCACTGCACTGTCCATCACTCTGCACTGTCCATCACTGCACTGTCCATCACTGCACTGTCCATCACTCTCACTGTCCATCACTCTCACTGTCCATCACTGCACTGTCCATCACTGCCCTGTCCATCACTGCACTGTCCATCACTGCACTGTCCATCACTCTCACTGTCCATCACTGCACTGTCCATCACTGCACTGTCCATCACTCTGCACTGTCCATCACTGCACTGTCCATCACTCTCACTGTCCATCACTGCACTGTCCATCACTCTGCACTGTCCATCACTGCACTGTCCATCACTGCACTGTCCATCACTCTCACTGTCCATCACTGCACTGTCCATCACTGCCCTGTCCATCACTGCACTGTCCATCACTGCACTGTCCATCACTCTCACTGTCCATCACTCTGCACTGTCCATCACTGCACTGTCCATCACTCTCACTGTCCATCACTGCACTGTCCATCACTGCACTGTCCATCACTCTCACTGTCCATCACTCTCACTGTCCATCACTGCCCTGTCCATCACTCTCACTGTCCATCACTGCACTGTCCATCACTGCACTGTCCATCACTGCCCTGTCCATCACTGCACTGTCCATCACTCTCACTGTCCATCACTGCACTGTCCATCACTCTCACTGTCCATCACTGCACTGTCCATCACTGCACTGTCCATCACTCTCACTGTCCATCACTCTGCACTGTCCATCACTGCACTGTCCATCACTCTCACTGTCCATCACTGCACTGTCCATCACTGCACTGTCCATCACTCTCACTGTCCATCACTCTCACTGTCCATCACTGCCCTGTCCATCACTGCACTGTCCATCACTGCACTGTCCATCACTCTCACTGTCCATCACTGCACTGTCCATCACTGCACTGTCCATCACTGCACTGTCCATCGCTCAGCTCTCGGGCCGTTGGGCTCCATCGGCTTTTAAAGGTTCGTTTATCGCGTTTGGACCCGAGCGGCCGATTCGCCGCTTTAGAGCTTTGGAACCCACTTTGATCGGAATTCCTGCAGCAGGTCGGTGTTTAGAGCCGGGGGGTCGGGGCTGTTTCCAGGGCTGCGACTCCAAATGCTTTTTTTTTTCTTTTAGCCACTTATTAATTTAAATTATTATATTTAAACGGGGCTTTTTGAGGTTTTATGAGGGTTTTTTTGAGCATTTTGGGCGGTTCGGAGGCTCCTAAAGCCGCTTAATTGTTTAAATTATTAATTGTTACAATAATGTAAATAGTTGTCGAAATCAGTGTGTAAATTACTGTGTTTAAAGTCGGGAGGCATTTCGGTGCTTTTTGGGGGTTTGGGGCTGAATTCACTGGATTGAACGTGTCCGGGGGGTCCCAGCTCTGGTGCTGCTTTGCGCCCCAAAAAAAGCTTTAAAAATCTATTTATTTACAATTTACTGCATTAATATTTAAGCGGGAACAAATTCGGCTTTTAACGCGCCGCCATTTTGTCTCCCCGCCCCGCTCTCCCCCCGCGCTGAGGGGCCGAGGAGCCGCTCGCTGATTGGCCGCTGCCGTCTGGCGGGAAAGCCTCCCGCTGGCCCCGCCCCCGCGCTGGCCCCGCCCCCGCGCTGGCCCCGCCCCCGCGCTGGCCCCGCCCCCGCGCTGTCTCGAGCAGAGGAGGGTGAACCCGCTGCGTTGTTACATGGGATTTTACATTTAGTTATGGATTTTAATTTAATTTAATATTAATTTTAATTTATTATTTAATTTATTAAATAATATATTAATATTAAATGTATAGATAAAATCCATATAGTAATATACTACAATAAGATATAATATGATGAATAGCAGAAATATATATAATATATAATCTGATATAATTAACTGATCAACTAATATTCAATGATATTACTTAATGTAATTTATAATTAATATATAATGGCATAATATAATGATATATAACTTAATATTGTAATAATAATATTCATTATATAATATTAATATCTATATTAATATATAATTACTATGTAATGTATCGAATCTATTTTTACATAGATATTTTATTATATAAAGCTGTGAGGGACCATATTTGGGCGGGTTTTTGAGATTTTTAAGGCTGTTTGGTCTCCAATTCAATTTACTTCATTTTGGGGCTGTTTTTAGGATAATTTGTGCTCAAAGGAGCTGTTAAGATCCATTTTTTTGGCAGTTAATTTGCTCACTGGGTTAATACTGAAGCGGGGGGATTCGGGGCTGTTTCCCAGGACTGTGACACAAATAACGGCCCTTTCCTTCCCTTTCCCACTGCAGCTCCTGCTCAGAGAACAGCGAAGGCAGCCTGGCCGCCCCCCTCCGGCTGACTGCGCCCCCAACTCCGGCTGACTGCCCCCCCAGCTCCGGCTGGCTGCGCCCCCCCCAACTCCGGCTGACTGCCCCCCCCCAGCTCCGGCTGACTGCCCCCCCAGCTCCGGCTGACTGCGCCCCCCAGCTCCGGCTGACTGCCCCCCCAGCTCCGGCTGACTGCCCCCCCAGCTCCGGCTGCCTGCGCCCCCAGCTCCGGCTGCCTGCGCCCCCAGCTCCGGCTGACTGCGCCTCCACTGCACACCATGGCGGGGACGGGAGGGGGTTCACAAGGGTCTATGGGGCGGTGTGGGGGTCAGGGCGCCTATGAGGTCAACGGGGCTGTTGTGGGGAGAAACACCCCTGAAGAGGCTGAACACCCTGCAGGTGAGTGAACCACACGCTGACCCACAGTGAGCCACAGTGCTCCATAGCACCTCCATTCTGCCCTATAGATCACAACACTGCCCCACAGCACCCTATAGCTCCTGTACTCTGCCCCATACATCCACAGTAGTGCCCCCCAGCACCCCATGGCTCCTGTACTCCGCCCCATAGATGCCCAGTAGTGCCGCACAGCACCATATAGCTCCTGTACTCTGCCCCATACATCCACACTAGTGCCCTCCAGCACCATATAGCTCCTGTACTCTGCCCTATACATCCACAGTAGTGCCCCCCAGCACCCCATGGCTCCTGCACTCTGCCCTATAGATGCCCAGTACTGCCCCCCAGCACCATATAGCTCCTGTGCTCTGCCCCATAGATGTCCAGTACTGCCCCCCAGCACCATATAGCTCTTGTACTCTGCCCCATAGATGTCCAGTACTGCCCCCCAGCACCATATAGCTCCTGTACTCTGCCCCATAGATGTCCAGTACTGCCCCCCAGCACCATATAGCTCCTGTACTCTGCCCCATAGATGTCCAGTACTGCCCCCCAGCACCATATAGCTCCTGTACTCTGCCCCATAGATGCCCAGTACTGCCCCACAGCACCATATAGCTCCTGTACTCTGCCCTAAAGATGCCCAGTACTGCCCCACAGCACCACATAGCTCTTGTAATTTTCCGCATACATCCAAAGCAGTGCCCCCCAGCACCCCATAGTGACTCTACTCTGCTCCATAGACCCACAGTGCTGCCCCACAGGACCCCATAGGACTCGACTCTGCCCCTTAGCCCCAGAGAGCTGCCCCACAGCAGCCTGTAGGTGCTGCATTCTGCCCCGTTGGTGCAACGTGCTGCCCCACAGCACCACACACCTCTGTCCACCTGACCACCCCTCCCCCTGCCCACGCTGCACTGCCCACTGTGGGTGGGTCACAGGGTCTGTGGGGCGGGTGTGGGGGCCAGGGGGGCTGTGGGGTCAGTGGGATTGTTGTGGGGTGAAACACCCCTGAAGAGTGAGTGACCCACACAGTGACCCACAGCAGCCCATAGCCCCTCTGCCCTATGGAGTCACTGCACCCCGTAGCTGCTTTTACTCTGCGCCATAAATGGACAGCGCTGCTCCACAGCACCCTATGTCTCCACTCTGCCCCATACATCACCCACAGCACCCTGTGTCTTGTTTACTCTGCCCTATAGACCCACAGTGTAACCCCACAGCACCCCACAGTTCTTCTGCCCTATAGATCAGCAGCACTGTCCCAGAAAACACCGTAGCTTGTTCACAGTAGCCCATAGGCCAGCAATGCTGCCCCACAGCACACTGCAGCTCCTGCACCCTGCCCCATAGACCCACAGCAGTGCCCCACAGCGCCCCACACATCCAGTCTGCCCTGTACATCCGCAGCACTGCTCTGCAGCACCATATAGTTCCAGCACTCTGCCCCATTGATATGTAGCAGCCCACAGCTACTGGGTTCTGCGCATAGATCCACATTCCTGGGTCCCCTCGCCCCCCCAGATGTCCTGGGTTGCGATGCTGCACGGGGCCCTGTGCACAACAGAAAATGAGGGCAGCATGGCTGCTGGGCTCCACCCTGCCTGGAACCCAAGATGGCGGGGGGCGGCAGCCCTGCTGGCACTGCCGGACGGGCTGTTGATCTGGGCCGTGCTCAGGCGGCAGCTCCCGGCTGTATCGGCTGCTCCCATTGGCTGCCCCTGTGGCCCTGCACCCTGCCCATGGAACAAGATGGCTGCCCTGGTGGGTGTGGCCATCTCGGCTGCTGTGTCCCTGCTGGTGGGCGGGGCCATGGCTGTGCTGGGAGGGTGGGGCTGAGGTGGGCGGGGCCTGCCTAGGGCGGCCATTTTGGGGTGGGGCCCAAGGTGGGTGGTGGGACCTGTGACTCTGTTTACCCGGTGGCCATCTTGGAAAAGGGCAGCGCTGTGCCGCTGCCATCCTGACATTGCTCCCCAGGGCCATGCTGGGGGTTTTCTAACCTGGTTTTGGGGCCAATTTTCACCCAATAAAATTAAATAATGTAAAAAACCTTAAGCATGTGGTTTGTTCCATGTCCAGTGAGGAATTTGGGGGTGGGGTTTAGGGTTGAGGGTGGGGCTGAAAGTGTGGGCGGGGCCACTGCCACCCCCACCCCCCTCCCAAGCTCTCCCCCGTGTGCCTGCCCGGAGGGGTGTGCCCCAGCCAGGCCCCACCCCCTTTCCAAGCACCCCGCCCTCCCAGCTGGGCTCCTCCCCCTGGACCCACACTCCCACCCCATTGGTGGGCTCCCTGCAGGGGGTGTGGCCTACAGACCTACAACTCCTTCCCCGCCCCTGCTGAGCCGTGTGACCGACAGCTCGACAGGGGCAGACACAGCTCGGGAAGGACCAACAGAGCCAGGCAGGGCCTGAGAGCTTGAGAGAGTCCGACAGGCCTCGACACTGCCTGACAAAGCCCGACGGGGCCCGAGAGAGTCTGGCGGATCCTCACAGAGCCTGACAAAGCTTGACAGAGCCCAACAGGACCCGTCAGGGCCTGACAAATCTTGTCAGTTCCTGATAGAGCCTCAATGTGTATGACCGAGCCCTGGGGGCCTCAACAGAGCCTGAGAAATCTGGACAGGGCTCAGCAGAGCCCAACAGGTCTCGACAGAGCCCTGCAGAGCCCATCGCAGCCTGATAGAGCCTGACTGACCCCAAGAGGTCTCGACAGAGCCCTACAGAGCCCATCGCAGCCTGATAGAGCCTGACAGACCCCAAGAGGTCTCGACAGAGCCCTACAGAGCCCATCAAAGCCTGATAGAGCCTGACTGACCCCAAGAGGTCTCGACAGAGCCCTACAGAGCCCATCAAAGCCTGATAGAACCTGACTGACCCCAAGAGGTCTCGACAGAGCCCTACAGAGCCCATCGCAGCCTGATAGAGCCTGACAGGCCCCAAGAGGTCTCGACAGGGCTTCACAAAACCCACAGTGTCTGACAGAGCCCACAGGAGTGCAGGTGCTGTCATTGCCAGTGAGGGTCCAGGTGATTGGATAAGGGTGGTGGGCGGGGCCTGGGGTGATTGATCCCTCCCCTTTCCAGGGGATTGTGGGCAGGGGTGGGCGGGGCTCAGGGTATTTGAGCCCCAGTCCCGGGGTGGGGAGCTCACTCCGCTCCAGGATGGCTCCGGTGCAGGTTCTCTGCTGCTCCTTTGGCAGCTTTTGAGCCGTTTCAGCTCCGTGGGCAGACGTCTCAGGAGCAGCGGAGGTGTCCGTTTGAGGGAAGAGCTTCGGGCGCAGCAAAGGTTCAGTAGCAGCTGTGGTAGAAAGGTTGTTTGTCATTATGTTTCATTTGTTGATTCAGTTCCAGGGGCTTTGCATTTTCCAGTAGTTCCTGACCATGATGAAGACAGAGTGTTGTTTTTTGGTTTGTATTGCTGTATTAATAGCTGTTAATATAATCTCCTATCCTAGCAGAGTGTTTTGTTTCCAGAACCTTTGCAGCATGCAGCGGCCCCGGTAGGTCATTCAAATGTACCTCCCGGAGCTCAGCCAAGGTGAGCAATGACTCGTAGGCTACTACCGATAAATATCATGTGGGTGCCTAATGTACACATGTCCTTGCTTTCCTTATTGTAGGTGATGATGGAGAAAGCGACAACTGCAGGAAGATCCCCGTTAGCCCACGTCGCGTTTTCCTCTGTTGAAGATGGATCCGGTCCCTTGGCCCTTTGAAAGTTAAGTGGAGGCACGAGGGCTGGGAAGGGGCTGGGAATTGCAGGGAGGGTTTAAAGTTCTCAGACAGAAAAGGGCAGTCAGGAGCAGTCCCCTTTGGGCAGATAAATGGGGTCAGGGACCTTAACGGTGCCATGCCAGCGTGTGCCGGGCAGGGCAGCTCCAACCCGCGGCTGTTGTCGCGCAGTTCGGGAAGCCGCCTCGCGCCCGTCAGACGATCCCGGGGTATCATTGCGCTCCAGGGGCACGAAAGTCATTTCAAGCGCCATCCCGGGGTCTGGAAAGGCGGTGCCGATCGGCGTAGCACCAATGGGCTGCCGGTTTTCTTGTATCGGCAGCGAAAGGGTGCACGGTTCTTGCATCTTGAACATTTTTGGTCAGTTGTGTTTTACGGTGTAGTTCTGGGCTGTAACAGCAGCTCTGCTCTCTACCCATCCAGTCTAAGGGACTGGCACTTCTTCCCAGCATCTTGAAGGTTTTAAGTCTTGCAGCAGCTTCTCGTATTTGCACCCTCTCTGTGTGTTTGCGCCGGCGCCGCCGTCTCTGTGTGTGTCTGCGCCGGCGCCGCCGTCTCTGTGTGTGTCTGCGCCGGCGCCGCCGTCTCTGTGTGTGTCTGCGCCGGCGCCGCCGTCTCTGTGTGTTTGCGCCGGCGCCGCCGTCTCTGTGTGTTTGCGCCAGCGCCGCCGTCTCTGTGTGTTTGCACCAGCGCCGCCGTCTCCTAAGGGGCCGTGCCGTTCGGCTCTTATTTTTTTCTGGGGTTGCAGTAGAGGCTCCTCGCCTCACCGCTGCCTCCCTGCAGGTTCTTTTGATCGATGCAGTCTCTGGTTTGGAGTCGTTCTTGTTACAGAGCGTTTTTGGTGCTGTCGATGTGTTGTCGATCATGTTCTGAGGTGCGACTGTCTGCGCACGTGCACCTTTGGCTGGAGCTGCTCTGCCCGGAGGCGTGGAGTCAGGGGTGGGTGGACGGAGCTCTAGGGGTGCACGGTTGATCTGTTGACGTGTTAAACTGCGCAGGCCAAGGTGGTGCAGTCATCTGGGATGGAGTAGCTGTGGGCAGGGGAGCGGACTGTCCCTTCCGCAGTGTTTTAGAGACTCAATTAGAGCTTCTGGTGGGATTCCTAAACAGAAAGCAGACCTGTGGGATGGTCAAGCTGTTGATGAGCATCTGGGTGACTTGTTGAATACCTTGATTTCAGGTGCAGAGGGACAACTTGGCCTGGAAGAGCGACGGAGGAGGCGAGCCGCGCGCCGTAAGCAGGTGGGTCGGTGCGTGGCACCAGAGGGAAGCTGTGCCGTGTGGCTCTCGCTGAGCTTGGTCGTTTCTCTGTTTCCCAGGTGTTCCTGCAGACGCTGAACAGGAACCCGGCGATGCTGGAATATCCCTGTCGGCGCACGTGGCGTTTTCATCCGTTGAAGATGGATTCGGTCTCTTGGCCCTCTGAAAGCTAAGTGGAGGCTGGGGGGCTGGGAAGGGGCTGGGAACCGCAGGGAGGGGGGTAAAGTTCTGTTCGGGGCAAGGGCCGTCCAGGAACAGTCCCCTTTGGGCGGGTGAAGGGCCCGGGGACCTTTCCAGTGCGACGCCAGCGTGTGCCGGGCAGGGCAGCTCCAGCCTGTGTCTGCGTTGTGGTGTAGTTCGGGACGCCTGCCTTGCGCCTGTCAGACGATCCCGGGGTCTTGTGGCGTTCAAGGGACGCGAAAGGCGTCTCGGGTGCCGTCCCGGGATCTGGAATGCCGGTGCCGACTGGCGTAGCGCCAGTTGGGTGCTGGTTTTCCCATATCAGCAGCTGAAAGCGTGGCAGGTCATGGCGTTTTGGATGTTTCTGGTCAGTCCATCACTCTGCCCTGTCCATCACTCTGCCCTGTCCATCACTCTGCCCTGTCCATCACTCTGCCCTGTCCATCACTCTGCCCTGTCCATCACTCTGCCCTGTCCATCACTCTCACTGTCCATCACTCTCACTGTCCATCACTCTGCCCTGTCCATCACTCTCACTGTCCATCACTGCCCTGTCCATCACTCTGCCCTGTCCATCACTCTCACTGTCCATCACTCTCACTGTCCATCACTCTCACTGTCCATCACTCTCACTGTCCATCACTCTCACTGTCCATCACTCTCACTGTCCATCACTCTGCCCTGTCCATCACTCTCACTGTCCATCACTGCACTGTCCATCACTCTGCCCTGTCCATCACTCTGCCCTGTCCATCACTCTGCCCTGTCCATCACTCTGCCCTGTCCATCACTGCCCTGTCCATCACTGCCCTGTCCATCACTCTGCCCTGTCCATCACTCTGCCCTGTCCATCACTGCCCTGTCCATCACTGCCCTGTCCATCACTGCCCTGTCCATCACTCTGCACTGTCCATCACTCTGCACTGTCCATCACTCTGCACTGTCCATCACTCTCACTGTCCATCACTCTCACTGTCCATCACTCTCACTGTCCATCACTGCACTGTCCATCACTCTGCCCTGTCCATCACTCTGCCCTGTCCATCACTCTGCCCTGTCCATCACTCTCACTGTCCATCACTCTCACTGTCCATCACTCTCACTGTCCATCACTCTCACTGTCCATCACTCTGCCCTGTCCATCACTCTGCCCTGTCCATCACTCTGCCCTGTCCATCACTCTCACTGTCCATCACTGCACTGTCCATCACTGCACTGTCCATCACTCTGCACTGTCCATCACTCTGCACTGTCCATCACTGCCCTGTCCATCACTGCCCTGTCCATCACTCTGCCCTGTCCATCACTCTCACTGTCCATCACTGCACTGTCCATCACTCTGCACTGTCCATCACTCTGCCCTGTCCATCACTGCCCTGTCCATCACTGCCCTGTCCATCACTCTGCCCTGTCCATCACTCTGCCCTGTCCATCACTCTGCCCTGTCCATCACTCTCACTGTCCATCACTCTCACTGTCCATCACTCTGCACTGTCCATCACTGCACTGTCCATCACTCTCACTGTCCATCACTCTCACTGTCCATCACTCTCACTGTCCATCACTGCCCTGTCCATCACTGCCCTGTCCATCACTCTCACTGTCCATCACTCTGCACTGTCCATCACTCTCACTGTCCATCACTCTCACTGTCCATCACTCTCACTGTCCATCACTGCCCTGTCCATCACTGCCCTGTCCATCACTCTCACTGTCCATCACTCTCACTGTCCATCACTCTCACTGTCCATCACTCTCACTGTCCATCACTGCACTGTCCATCACTCTGCCCTGTCCATCACTGCACTGTCCATCACTCTCACTGTCCATCACTGCACTGTCCATCACTGCACTGTCCATCACTCTGCCCTGTCCATCACTGCCCTGTCCATCACTCTCACTGTCCATCACTGCCCTGTCCATCACTGCCCTGTCCATCACTGCCCTGTCCATCACTCTGCCCTGTCCATCACTCTCACTGTCCATCACTCTCACTGTCCATCACTCTCACTGTCCATCACTCTGCCCTGTCCATCACTCTGCCCTGTCCATCACTCTGCCCTGTCCATCACTCTGCCCTGTCCATCACTCTCACTGTCCATCACTCTCACTGTCCATCACTCTGCACTGTCCATCACTCTCACTGTCCATCACTCTGCCCTGTCCATCACTCTCACTGTCCATCACTCTGCCCTGTCCATCACTCTCACTGTCCATCACTGCACTGTCCATCACTCTGCCCTGTCCATCACTCTGCCCTGTCCATCACTGCCCTGTCCATCACTCTGCCCTGTCCATCACTGCCCTGTCCATCACTGCCCTGTCCATCACTGCACTGTCCATCACTCTGCACTGTCCATCACTCTGCACTGTCCATCACTCTCACTGTCCATCACTCTCACTGTCCATCACTCTCACTGTCCATCACTGCACTGTCCATCACTCTGCCATGTCCATCACTGCCCTGTCCATCACTGCCCTGTCCATCACTGCCCTGTCCATCACTGCCCTGTCCATCACTGCCCTGTCCATCACTCTGCCCTGTCCATCACTCTGCCCTGTCCATCACTGCACTGTCCATCACTGCACTGTCCATCACTGCACTGTCCATCACTGCACTGTCCATCACTCTGCACTGTCCATCACTGCACTGTCCATCACTGCACTGTCCATCACTCTGCACTGTCCATCACTCTCACTGTCCATCACTCTCACTGTCCATCACTCTCACTGTCCATCACTGCACTGTCCATCACTCTGCCATGTCCATCACTGCCCTGTCCATCACTGCCCTGTCCATCACTCTGCCCTGTCCATCACTCTGCCCTGTCCATCACTCTCACTGTCCATCACTGCACTGTCCATCACTGCACTGTCCATCACTGCACTGTCCATCACTCTGCACTGTCCATCACTGCACTGTCCATCACTGCACTGTCCATCACTCTGCCCTGTCCATCACTCTGCCCTGTCCATCACTCTCACTGTCCATCACTCTCACTGTCCATCACTCTCACTGTCCATCACTCTCACTGTCCATCACTGCCCTGTCCATCACTCTGCCCTGTCCATCACTCTGCACTGTCCATCACTGCCCTGTCCATCACTCTGCCCTGTCCATCACTCTCACTGTCCATCACTCTCACTGTCCATCACTCTCACTGTCCATCACTGCACTGTCCATCACTGCACTGTCCATCACTCTCACTGTCCATCACTGCCCTGTCCATCACTGCCCTGTCCATCACTCTCACTGTCCATCACTCTGCCCTGTCCATCACTGCCCTGTCCATCACTCTGCCCTGTCCATCACTCTGCCCTGTCCATCACTCTGCCCTGTCCATCACTCTGCCCTGTCCATCACTCTGCCCTGTCCATCACTGCCCTGTCCATCACTCTCACTGTCCATCACTCTGCCCTGTCCATCACTCTGCCCTGTCCATCACTCTGCCCTGTCCATCACTCTGCCCTGTCCATCACTCTCACTGTCCATCACTCTGCCCTGTCCATCACTCTGCCCTGTCCATCACTCTGCCCTGTCCATCACTCTCACTGTCCATCACTCTCACTGTCCATCACTCTGCCCTGTCCATCACTGCACTGTCCATCACTGCACTGTCCATCACTGCACTGTCCATCACTGCACTGTCCATCACTCTCACTGTCCATCACTCTCACTGTCCATCACTCTCACTGTCCATCACTCTGCCCTGTCCATCACTGCACTGTCCATCACTCTCACTGTCCATCACTCTCACTGTCCATCACTCTCACTGTCCATCACTCTCACTGTCCATCACTGCACTGTCCATCACTCTCACTGTCCATCACTGCACTGTCCATCACTGCACTGTCCATCACTCTCACTGTCCATCACTCTCACTGTCCATCACTCTCACTGTCCATCACTCTCACTGTCCATCACTGCACTGTCCATCACTCTGCACTGTCCATCACTCTGCACTGTCCATCACTCTGCACTGTCCATCACTGCACTGTCCATCACTCTGCACTGTCCATCACTGCACTGTCCATCACTGCACTGTCCATCACTGCACTGTCCATCACTCTCACTGTCCATCACTCTCACTGTCCATCACTCTGCCCTGTCCATCACTGCACTGTCCATCACTCTCACTGTCCATCACTGCACTGTCCATCACTCTCACTGTCCATCACTGCACTGTCCATCACTGCACTGTCCATCACTCTCACTGTCCATCACTCTCACTGTCCATCACTCTGCCCTGTCCATCACTCTCACTGTCCATCACTCTCACTGTCCATCACTGCACTGTCCATCACTCTCACTGTCCATCACTCTCACTGTCCATCACTGCACTGTCCATCACTCTCACTGTCCATCACTCTCACTGTCCATCACTCTCACTGTCCATCACTCTCACTGTCCATCACTCTCACTGTCCATCACTCTCACTGTCCATCACTGCACTGTCCATCACTCTGCACTGTCCATCACTCTGCACTGTCCATCACTGCACTGTCCATCACTCTGCACTGTCCATCACTGCACTGTCCATCACTGCACTGTCCATCACTGCACTGTCCATCACTCTCACTGTCCATCACTCTGCCCTGTCCATCACTGCCCTGTCCATCACTGCCCTGTCCATCACTGCCCTGTCCATCACTGCCCTGTCCATCACTCTGCCCTGTCCATCACTGCACTGTCCATCACTCTCACTGTCCATCACTCTGCCCTGTCCATCACTCTGCCCTGTCCATCACTCTCACTGTCCATCACTCTCACTGTCCATCACTCTACACTGTCCATCACTCTACACTGTCCATCACTGCACTGTCCATCACTGCACTGTCCATCACTCTCACTGTCCATCACTCTCACTGTCCATCACTCTGCCCTGTCCATCACTCTCACTGTCCATCACTCTCACTGTCCATCACTCTCACTGTCCATCACTGCACTGTCCATCACTGCACTGTCCATCACTGCACTGTCCATCACTGCACTGTCCATCACTCTGCCCTGTCCATCACTCTGCCCTGTCCATCACTCTGCCCTGTCCATCACTCTGCACTGTCCATCACTGCACTGTCCATCACTGCACTGTCCATCACTCTCACTGTCCATCACTCTCACTGTCCATCACTCTGCCCTGTCCATCACTCTCACTGTCCATCACTCTCACTGTCCATCACTGCACTGTCCATCACTGCACTGTCCATCACTGCACTGTCCATCACTGCACTGTCCATCACTGCACTGTCCATCACTCTCACTGTCCATCACTGCCCTGTCCATCACTCTCACTGTCCATCACTCTCACTGTCCATCACTCTCAGTGTCCATCACTCTCACTGTCCATCACTCTGCCCTGTCCATCACTGCCCTGTCCATCACTGCACTGTCCATCACTGCACTGTCCATCACTCTCACTGTCCATCACTCTCACTGTCCATCACTCTCACTGTCCATCACTCTCACTGTCCATCACTGCACTGTCCATCACTGCCCTGTCCATCACTCTGCCCTGTCCATCACTCTCACTGTCCATCACTCTCACTGTCCATCACTCTCACTGTCCATCACTCTCACTGTCCATCACTCTCACTGTCCATCACTCTGCCCTGTCCATCACTCTGCCCTGTCCATCACTCTGCCCTGTCCATCACTCTCACTGTCCATCACTCTGCCCTGTCCATCACTGCCCTGTCCATCACTCTGCCCTGTCCATCACTGCACTGTCCATCACTGCACTGTCCATCACTCTGCCCTGTCCATCACTGCACTGTCCATCACTCGCACACTCCATCACTGCCCTGTCCATCACTCTCACTGTCCATCACTGCCCTGTCCATCACTGCCCTGTCCATCACTGCCCTGTCCATCACTGCCCTGTCCATCACTGCCCTGTCCATCACTCTCACTGTCCATCACTCTCACTGTCCATCACTCTGCCCTGTCCATCACTCTGCCCTGTCCATCACTCTGCCCTGTCCATCACTGCACTGTCCATCACTCTGCCCTGTCCATCACTCTGCCCTGTCCATCACTGCACTGTCCATCACTCTCACTGTCCATCACTGCCCTGTCCATCACTGCACTGTCCATCACTCTGCCCTGTCCATCACTCTGCCCTGTCCATCACTGCCCTGTCCATCACTCTCACTGTCCATCACTGCCCTGTCCATCACTGCCCTGTCCATCACTGCCCTGTCCATCACTGCACTGTCCATCACTCTCACTGTCCATCACTGCACTGTCCATCACTCTCACTGTCCATCACTGCCCTGTCCATCACTGCACTGTCCATCACTCTCACTGTCCATCACTGCACTGTCCATCACTGCACTGTCCATCACTGCACTGTCCATCACTGCACTGTCCATCACTCTCACTGTCCATCACTGCACTGTCCATCACTCTCACTGTCCATCACTCTCACTGTCCATCACTCTCACTGTCCATCACTCTCACTGTCCATCACTCTGCCCTGTCCATCACTGCCCTGTCCATCACTCTCACTGTCCATCACTGCACTGTCCATCACTCTGCACTGTCCATCACTCTCACTGTCCATCACTGCACTGTCCATCACTCTCACTGTCCATCACTCTCACTGTCCATCACTCTCACTGTCCATCACTCTCACTGTCCATCACTGCACTGTCCATCACTCTCACTGTCCATCACTCTCACTGTCCATCACTGCCCTGTCCATCACTCTGCACTGTCCATCACTCTCACTGTCCATCACTGCACTGTCCATCACTCTCACTGTCCATCACTCTCACTGTCCATCACTCTCACTGTCCATCACTCTCACTGTCCATCACTCTGCCCTGTCCATCACTGCCCTGTCCATCACTCTCACTGTCCATCACTGCACTGTCCATCACTCTCACTGTCCATCACTCTGCACTGTCCATCACTCTGCACTGTCCATCACTCTGCACTGTCCATCACTCTCACTGTCCATCACTCTCACTGTCCATCACTGCCCTGTCCATCACTCTGCACTGTCCATCACTCTCACTGTCCATCACTCTGCACTGTCCATCACTCTCACTGTCCATCACTCTCACTGTCCATCACTCTCACTGTCCATCGCTCAGCGCTCGGAGCCGCTCGGGCCGTTGGGCTCCATCGGCTTTTAAAGGCTCGTTTATCGCGTTTGGACCCGAGCGGCCGATTCGCCGCTTCAGAGCTTTGGAACCCACTTTGATCGGAATTCCTGCAGCAGGTCGGTGTTTAGAGCCGGGGGGTCGGGGCTGTTTCCAGGCCTGCGACTCCAAATGCTTTTCTTTTTCTTTTAGCCGCTTATTAATTTAAATTATTATATTTAAACAGGGCTTTTTGAGGGTTTATGAGGGGTTTTTTTGAGCATTTTGGGCGGTTCAGAGGCTCCTAAAGCCGCTTAATTGTTTAAATTATTAATTGTTACAATAATGTAAATAGTTGTCGAAATCAGTGTGTAAATTATTGTATTTAAAGTCGGGAGGCATTTCGGTGCTTTTTGGGGGTTTGGGGCTGAATTCACTGGATTGAACGTGTCCGGGGGGTCCCAGCTCTGGTGCTGATTTGCGCCCCAAAAAAGCTTTAAAAATCTATTTATTTATAATTTACTGCATTAATATTTAAGCGGGAACAAATTCGGCTTTTTTAACGCGCCGCCATTTTGTCTCCCCGTCCCGCTCTCCCCCCGCGCTGAGGGGCCGAGGAGCCGCTCGCTGATTGGCCGGTGCCGTCTGGCGGGAAAGCCTCCCGCTGGCCCCGCCCCCGCGCTGGCCCCGCCCCCGCGCTGGCCCCGCCCCCGCGCTGGCCCCGCCCCCGCGCTGGCCCCGCCCCCGCGCTGGCCCCGCCCCCGCGCTGGCCCCGCCCCCGCGCTGGCCCCGCCCCCGCGCTGGCCCCGCCCCCGCGCTGGCCCCGCCCCCGCGCTGGCCCCGCCCCCGCGCTGGCCCCGCCCCCGCGCTGGCCCCGCCCCCGCGCTGGCCCCGCCCCCGCGCTGGCCCCGCCCCCGCGCTGTCTCGAGGAGAGGAGGGTGAACCCGCTGCGTTGTTACATGGGATTTTACATTTAGTTATGGATTTTAATTTAATTTAATATTAATTTTAATTTATTATTTAATTTATTAAATAATATATTAATATTAAATGTATAGATAAAATCCATATAGTAATATACTACAATAAGATATAATATGATGAATAGCAGAAATATATATAATATATAATCTCATATAATTAACTGATCAACTAATATTCAATGATATTACTTAATGTAATTTATAATTAATATATAATGGCATAATATAATGATATATAACTTAATATTGTAATAATAATGATATTCATTATATAATATTAATCTCTATATTAATATATAATTACTATGTAATGTATCTAATCTATTTTTACATAGATATCTTATTCTATAAAGCTGTGAGGGACCATATTTGGGCGGGTTTTTGAGATTTTTAAGGCTGCTTGGTCTCCAATTCAATTTACTTCATTTTGGGGCTGTTTTTAGGATAATTTGTGCTCAAAGGAGCTTTTAAGATCCATTTTTTTGGCAGTTAATTTGCTCACTGGGTTAATACTGAAGCGGGGGATTCGGGGCTGTTTCCCAGGACTGTGACACAAATAACGGCCCTTTCCTTCCCTTTCCCACTGCAGCTCCTGCTCAGAGAACAGCGAAGGCAGCCTGGCCGCCCCCCTCCGGCTGCCTGCCCCCCCAGCTCCGGCTGGCTGCACCCCCCAGCTCCGGCTGACTGCCCCCCCAGCTCCGGCTGACTGCGCCCCCCCCAACTCCGGCTGCCTGCGCCCCCCCAGCTCCGGCTGACTGCCCCCCCAGCTCCGGCTGACTGCCCCCCCAGCTCCGGCTGACTGCCCCCCCAACTCCGGCTGACTGCCCCCCCAGCTCCGGCTGGCTGCCCCCCCAGCTCCGGCTGACTGCGCCCCCAGCTCCGGCTGACTGCGCCCCCCAGCTCCGGCTGACTGCGCCCCCCCAGCTCCGGCTGACTGCGCCCCCAACTCCGGCTGACTGCGCCCCCAGCTCCGGCTGCCTGCGCCCCCCAACTCTGGCTGACTGCGCCCCCCAGCTCCGGCTGCCTGCGCCCCCAGCTCCGGCTGACTGCGCCTCCACTGCACACCATGGCGGGGACGGGAGGGGGTTCACAAGGGTCTATGGGGCGGTGTGGGGGTCAGGGCGGCTGTGAGGTCAACGGGGCTGTTGTGGGGAGAAACACCCCTGAAGAGGCTGAACGCCCTGCAGGTGAGTGAACCACACGCTGACCCACAGTGAGCCACAGTGCTCCATAGCACCTCCATTCTGCCCTATAGATCACAACACTGCCCCACAGCACCCTATAGCTCCTGTACTCTGCCCCATACATCCACAGTAGTGCCCCCCAGCACCCCATGGCTCCTGTACTCCGCCCCATAGATGCCCAGTAGTGCCGCACAGCACCATATAGCTCCTGTACTCTGCCCCATACATCCACACTAGTGCCCTCCAGCACCATATAGCTCCTGTACTCTGCCCTATACATCCACAGTAGTGCCCCCCAGCACCCCATGGCTCCTGCACTCTGCCCTATAGATGCCCAGTACTGCCCCCCAGCACCATATAGCTCCTGTGCTCTGCCCCATAGATGTCCAGTACTGCCCCCCAGCACCATATAGCTCTTGTACTCTGCCCCATAGATGTCCAGTACTGCCCCCCAGCACCATATAGCTCCTGTACTCTGCCCCATAGATGTCCAGTACTGCCCCCCAGCACCATATAGCTCCTGTACTCTGCCCCATAGATGTCCAGTACTGCCCCCCAGCACCATATAGCTCCTGTACTCTGCCCCATACATGCACAGCAGTGCCCCCTAGCACCCCATGGCTCCTGCACTCTGCCCTATAGATGCCCAGTACTGCCCCACAGCACCATATAGCTCCTGTACTCTGCCCTAAAGATGCCCAGTACTGCCCCCCAGCACCATATAGCTCTTGTAATTTTCCGCATACATCCAAAGCAGTGCCCCCCAGCACCCCATAGTGACTCTACTCTGCTCCATAGACCCACAGTGCTGCCCCACAGGACCCCATAGGACTCGACTCTGCCCCTTAGCCCCAGAGAGCTGCCCCACAGCAGCCTGTAGGTGCTGCATTCTGCCCCGTTGGTGCAACGTGCTGCCCCACAGCACCACACACCTCTGTCCACTGACCACCCCTCCCCCTGCCCACGCTGCACTGCCCACTGTGGGTGGGTCACAGGGTCTGTGGGGCGGGTGTGGGGGCCAGGGGGGCTGTGGGGTCAGTGGGATTGTTGTGGGGTGAAACACCCCTGAAGAGTGAGTGACCCACACAGTGACCCACAGCAGCCCATAGCCCCTCTGCCCTATGGAGTCACTGCACCCCGTAGCTGCTTTTACTCTGCGCCATAAATGGACAGCGCTGCTCCACAGCACCCTATGTCTCCACTCTGCCCCATACATCACCCACAGCACCCTGTGTCTTGTTTACTCTGCCCTATAGACCCACAGTGTAACCCCACAGCACCCCACAGTTCTTCTGCCCTATAGATCAGCAGCACTGTCCCAGAAAACACCGTAGCTTGTTCACAGTAGCCCATAGGCCAGCAATGCTGCCCCACAGCACACTGCAGCTCCTGCACCCTGCCCCATAGACCCACAGCAGTGCCCCACAGCGCCCCACACATCCAGTCTGCCCTGTACATCCGCAGCACTGCTCTGCAGCACCATATAGTTCCAGCACTCTGCCCCATTGATATGTAGCACCCACAGCTACTGGGTTCTGCGCATAGATCCACATTCCTGGGTCCCCTCACCCCCCCAGATGTCCTGGGTTGCGATGCTGCACGGGGCCCTGTGCACAACAGAAAATGAGGGCAGCATGGCTGCTGGGCTCCACCCTGCTTGGAATCCAAGATGGCGGGGGGGGGCTGGCAGCCCTGCTGGCACTGCCGGACGGGCTGTTGATCTGGGCCGTGCTCAGGCGGCAGCTCCCGGCTGTATCGGCTGCTCCCATTGGCTGCCCCTGTGGCCCTGCACCCTGCCCATGGAACAAGATGGCTGCCCTGGTGGGTGTGGCCATCTCGGCTGCTGTGTCCCTGCTGGTGGGCGGGGCCATGGCTGTGCTGGGAGGGTGGGGCTGAGGTGGGCGGGGCCTGCCTAGGGCGGCCATTTTGGGGTGGGGCCCAAGGTGGGTGGTGGGACCCGTGACTCTTTACCCCGACGGCCATCTTGGAAAAGGGCAGCGCTGTGCCGCTGCCATCCTGACATTGCTCCCCTGGGCCATGCTGGGGGTTTTTTAACCTGGTTTTGGGGCCAATTTTCACCCAATAAAATTAAATAATGTAAAAAACCTTAAGCATGTGGTTTGTTCCATTTCCAGTGAGGAATTTGGGGGTGGGTTTAGGGTTGAGGGTGGGGCTGAAAGTGTGGGCGGGGCCACTGCCACCCCCACCCCCCTCCCAAGCTCTCCCCCGTGTGCCTGCCCGGAGGGGTGTGCCCCAGCCAGGCCCCACCCCCTTTCCAAGCACCCCGCCCTCCCAGCTGGGCTCCTCCCCCTGGACCCACACTCCCACCCCATTGGTGGGCTCCCTGCAGGGGGTGTGGCCTACAGACCTACAACTCCTTCCCCGCCCCTGCTGAGCCGTGTGACCGACAGCTCGACAGGGGCAGACACAGCTCGGGAAGGACCAACAGAGCCAGGCAGGGCCTGAGAGCTTGAGAGAGTCCGACAGGCCTCGACACTGCCTGACAAAGCCCGACGGGGCCCGAGAGAGTCTGGCGGATCCTCACAGAGCCCGACAAAGCTTGACAGAGCCCAACAGGACCCGTCAGGGCCTGACAAAGTTCCTGAGAGAGCCTCAATGTGTATGACCGAGCCCTGGGGCCCTCAACAGAGCCTGAGAAATCTGGACAGGGCTCGGCAGAGCCCAACAGGTCTCGACAGAGCCCTACAGAGCCCATCAAAGCCTGATAGAGCCTGACAGGCCCCAAGAGGTCCCGACAGAGCCCTACAGAGCCCATCGCAGCCTGATAGAGCCTGACTGACCCCAAGAGGCCTCGACAGAGCCCTACAGAGCCCATCAAAGCCTGATAGAGCCTGACAGACCCCAAGAGGCCTCGACAGAGCCCTACAGAGCCCATCAAAGCCTGATAGAGCCTGACAGACCCCAAGAGGTCTCGACAGAGCCCTACAGAGCCCATCAAAGCCTGATAGAGCCTGACAGGCCCCAAGAGGTCTCGACAGAGCCCTACAGAGCCCATCGCAGCCTGATAGAGCCTGACTGACCCCAAGAGGTCTCGACAGAGCCCTACAGAGCCCATCAAAGCCTGATAGAGCCTGACAGACCCCAAGAGGTCTCGACAGAGCCCTACAGAGCCCATCAAAGCCTGATAGAGCCTGACAGGCCCCAAGAGGTCTCGACAGAGCCCTACAGAGCCCATCGCAGCCTGATAGAGCCTGACTGACCCCAAGAGGTCTCGACAGAGCCCTACAGAGCCCATCAAAGCCTGATAGAGCCTGACTGACCCCAAGAGGTCTCGACAGGGCTTCACAAAACCCACAGTGTCTGACAGAGCCCACAGGAGTGCAGGTGCTGTCATTGCCAGTGAGGGTCCAGGTGATTTGATAAGGGTGGTGGGCGGGGCCTGGGGTGATTGATCCCTCCCCTTTCCAGGGGATTGTGGGCGGGGGTGGGCGGGGCTCAGGGTATTTGAGCCCCAGTCCCCGGGTAGGGAGCTCACTCCGCTCCAGGATGGCTTTGGTGCAGGTTCTCTGTTGCTCCTTCGGCAGTCGGCAGCTTTTGAGCTGTTTCAGCTCCGTGGGCAGACGTCTCAGGAGAAGCGGAGGTGTCCGTTTGAGGGAAGAGCTTCGGGCGCAGCAAAGGTTCAGTAGCAGCTGTGGTAGAAAGGTTGTTTGTCATTATGTTTCATTTGTTGATTCAGTTCCAGGGGCTTTGCATTTTCCAGTAGTTCCTGACCACGATGAAGATGGAGTGCTGTTTTTTGGTTTGTATTGCTGTATTAATAGCTGTTAATATAATCTCCTATCCTAGAAGAGTGTTTTGTTTCCAGAACCTTTGCAGCATGCAGCGGCCCCGGTAGGTCATTCAAATGTACCTCCCGGAACTCAGCCAAGGTGAGCAATGACTCGTAGGCTACTACCGATAAATATCATGTGGGTGCCTAATGTACACGTGTCCTTGCTTTCCTTATTGTAGGTGATGATGGAGAAAGCGACAACTGCAGGAAGATCCCCGTTAGCCCACGTCGCGTTTTCCTGTGTTGAAGATGGATCCGGTCCCTTGGCCCTTTGAAAGTTAAGTGGAGGCACGAGGGCTGGGAAGGGGCTGGGAATTGCAGGGAGGGTTTAAAGTTCTCAGACAGAAAAGGGCAGCCCAGGAGCAGTCCCCTTTGGGCAGATAAATGGGGTCAGGGACCTTTCCCGTGCGACGCCAGCGTGTGCCGGGCAGGGCGGCTCCAGCCCGCGGCTGTTGTCGCGCAGTTCGGGAAGCCGCCTCGCGCCCGTCAGACGATCCCGGGGTATCATTGCGCTCCAGGGGCACGAAAGTCATTTCAAGCGCCATCCCGGGGTCTGGAACGCCGGTGCCGATCGGCGTAGCACCAATCGGCTGCCGGTTTTCTTGTATCGGCAGCGAAAGGGTGCACGGTTCTTGCATCTTGAACGTTTCCGGTCAGTTGTGTTTTACGGTGTAGTTCTGGGCTGCAACAGCAGCTCTGCTCTCTACCCATCCAGTCCAAGGGACTGGCACTTCTTCCCAGCATCTTGAAGGTTTTAAGTCTTGCAGCAGCTTCTTGTATTTGCACCCTCTCTGTGTGTCTGCGCCAGCGCCGCCGTCTCCTAAGGGGCCGTGCCGTTCGGCTCTTATTTTTTTCTGGGGTTGCAGTAGAGGCTCCTCGCCTCACCGCTGCCTCCCTGCAGGTTCTTTTGATCGATGCAGTCTCTGGTTTGGAGTCGTTGTTGTTATAGAGCGTTTTTGGTGCTGTTGATGTGTTGTCTATGACGTTCTGAGGTGCGTCTGTGTGCGCAGGTGCACCTTTGGCTGGAGCTGCTCTGCCCGGAGGCGTGGAGTCAGGGGTGGGTGGGCGGAGCTCTAGGGGTGCACGGTTGATCTGTTGACGTGTTAAACTGCGCAGGCCAAGGTGGTGCAGTCATCTGGGATGGAGTAGCTGTGGGCAGGGGAGCGGACTGTCCCTTCCGCAGTGTTTTAGAGACTCAATTAGAGCTTCTGGTGGGATTCCTAAACAGAAAGCAGACCTGTGGGATGGTCAAGCTGTTGATGAGCATCTGGGTGACTTGTTGAATACCTTGATTTCAGGTGCAGAGGGACAGCTTGGCACAGAAGGGGCGACGCAGGAGGCGAGCCGCGCGCTGTAAGCAGGTGGGTCGGTGCGTGGCGCCAGAGGGAAGCTGTGCCGTGTGGCTCTCGCTGAGCTTGGTCGTTTCTCTGTTTCCCAGGTGTTCCTGCAGACGCTGAACAGGAAGCCGGCAATGCAGGAACATCCCCGTTAGCACACGTGGCGTTTTCATCCGTTGAAGATGGATCCGGTTCCTTGGCCCTCTGAAAGCTAAGTGGAGGCTGGGGGGCTGGGAAGGGGCTGGGAACCGCAGGGAGGGGGGTAAAGTTCTGTTTGGGGCAAGGGCTATCCAGGAACTGTCCCTTTGGGCGGGTGAAGGGCCCGGGGACCTTTCCAGTGCGACGCCAGCGTGTGCCGGGCAGGGCAGCTCCAGCCTGTGTCTGCGTTGTGGTGCAGTTCGGGACGCCTGCCTTGCGCCTGTCAGACGATCCCGGGGTCTCGTTGTGTTCGAGGGACACGAAAGGCGTCTCGGGTGCCGTCCCGGGATCTGGAATGCCGGTGCCGATTGGCGTAGCGCCAATTGGGTGCTGGTTTTCCCATATGAGCAGCTGAAAGCGTGGCAGGTCATTGTGTTTTGGATGTTTCTGGTCAGTTGGTGTTGCTGAGGGCTGCGTCGGCAGCTCTGCTCTCTACCCATCCAGCCTCAGGGACTGGCACTTCAAGATGCTGGGAAGAAGTTCTTAGTCTTGCAGCAGCCTTGTGTGTTTGCGCCGGCGCCGCCGTCTCTGTGTGTGTGTGTTTGCGCCAGCGCCGCCGTCTCATAAAGGGCCGTGCCGTTCGGCTCTTATTTTTTTCTGGGGTTGCAGTAGAGGCTCCTCGCCTCACCGCTGCCTCCCTGCAGGTTCTTTAGATCAATGCAGTCTCTGGTTTGGAGTCGTTGTTGTTATAGAGCGTTTTTGGCGCTGTCGATGTGTTGTCTATAACGTTCTGAGGGGCGTCTGTGTGCGCACGTGCGCCTTTGGCTGGAGCTGCTCTGCCCGGAGGCGTGGAGTCCGGGGTGGGTGGACGGAGCTCTAGGGGTGCACGGTTGATCTGTTGACGTGTTAAACTGCGCAGGCCAAGGTGGTGCAGTCATCTGGGATGGAGTAGCTGTGGGCAGGGGAGCGGACTGTCCCTTCCCCAGTGTTTTAGAGACTCAATTAGAGCTTCTGGTGGGATTCCTAAACAGAAAGCAGACCTGTGGGATGGTCAAGCTGTTGATGATCGTCTGGGTGACTTGTTGAATACCTTGATTTCAGATGCAGATGGACAACTTGGCCTGGACGAGCGACGCAGGAGGCGAGCCGTGCGCCGTAAGCAGGTGGGTCGGTGCGTGTTGTCAGTGGGAAGATGTGCCTTGTGCCTTTATACTGTGTGCTCGCTCTGCTTGGTGAGGTTGTGTTTTCTCGTGTTGCTGCAGATGTTCAGGAGGAACCCGGCGATGCTGGAAGATCCCTGTCAGCACACGTGGCGTTTTCATCCGTTGAAGATGGATTCGGTCTCTTGGCCCTCTGAAAGCTAAGTGGAGGCTGGGGGGCTGGGAAGGGGCTGGGAACCGCAGGGAGGGGGGTAAAGTTCTGTTCGGGGAAAGGGCCGTCCAGGGACAGTCCCCTTTGGGCAGGTGAAGGGCCCGGGGACCTTTCCCGTGCGACGCCAGCGTGTGCCGGGCAGGGCAGCTCCAGCCTGTGTCTGCGTTGTGGTGTAGTTCGGGACGCCTGCCTTGCGCCTGTCAGACGATCCTGGGGTCTCGTGGCGTTCGAGGGACACGAAAGGCGTCTCGGGTGCCGTCCCGGGATCTGGAACGCCGGTGCCGACTGGCGTAGCGCCAATTGGGTGCTGGTTTTCCCATATGAGCAGCTGAAAGCGTGGCAGGTCATGGCGTTTTGGATGTTTCTGGTCAGTTGGTGTTGCTGAGGGCTGCGTCGGCAGCTCTGCTCTCTACCCATCCAGTCTCAGGGACTGGCACTTCTTCCCAGCATCTTGAAGTTTTTAAGCCGTTCCGCCGTCTCTGTGTGTGTTTGCGCCAGCGCCGCCGTCTCTGTGTGTGTTTGCGCCAGCGCCGCCGTCTCTGTGTGTGTGTGTGTGTCTGCGCCAGCGCCGCCGTCTCTGTGTGTGTTTGCGCCGGCGCCGCCGTCTCTGTGTGTGTTTGCGCCGGCGCCGCCGTCTCTGTGTGTGTTTGCGCCAGCGCCGCCGTCTCTGTGTGTGTGCGCCAGTGCCGCCGTCTCATAACGGGCCCTGACTTTCGGCTCCTTTGTTTCCTGGGGTCGCAGTGGAGGCTCCTTGCCACGCCGCTGCCTCCCCGCAGGTTGTTTTGATCGATGTGTGTCTGGTTTGGAGTCGTTCTCGTCGTTGGGCGTTGTCGGTGCCGTTGCCATCGTGTGGTCCATAACACGCTGTGCAGCGTCTGTCTGCACGGGTGCGCGTTTGGCTGGAGCTGCTCTGCCCGGACGCGTGGAGTCGGGGGGGTGGGCGGGGGTCTGGGAGTCCACGGTTAATCTGCTGACACATTAAATTGCGCAGGCAGAGGTTGTGCAGTCATGTGGGATGGAGCAGCTGTGGGCTAGGGAGTCCATAGTCCTTTCAGTGGTGTTTTGCAGTTGTTCCTAAGAACATTGTTCACTAGTGTTTTCTGTAGTGTGCTGTTTTTTCAGTGATGAAGCGTGTTTTAATGAAATATTTTTTTTTCTTTCCTTTGCAGGTGATCACATTGTCAGTTTGGGACACTTACTTACAAAAAGGCATTTTGTTAGGCTATGTAACACTCAGTTACAGCCTTTTTGGATGGTAACCAAAGCAGCTACAGACTGGGCTCCCTGGGTCAGTGGGGCTCAATGGGAATCAATGGGGCTCAATGGGAATCAATGGGGCTCAATGGGAATCAATGGGGGTCAGTGGGGGTCAATGGGGCTCAATGGGAATCAATGGGGCTCCCACTGGGTCAGTGGGGCTCAATGGGAATCAATGGGGCTCAATGGGAATCAATGGGGGTCAGTGGGGGTCAATGGGAATCAATGGGGCTCCCACTGGGTCAGTGGGGCTCAATGGGAATCAATGGGGGTCAATGGGAATCAATGGGAGTCAATGGGGCTCAATGGGAATCAATGGGGCTCCCACTGGGTCAGTGGGGCTCAATGGGAATCAATGGGGGTCAGTGGGGCTCAATGGGGCTCAATGGGAATCAATGGGAGTCAATGGGGCTCAATGGGAATCAATGGGGGTCAGTGGGGGTCAATGGGGCTCAATGGGGATCAACACTCGTGAGATAAGGCCCGCTTTACACCTTTTTGAAGAAATAGGCTTCTTTCAGCGAAAACGCCACATTCAAGGCCGGAAAGGAGCTCCTACGGACCATAAACAAAATGTACAGCTGCGCGGAGCCGAGTCCGGTCCGAGGTCGGCGCAAAGGAGCCACCGGGAGGCAAGAGGAGCACAGACTCAGCTCTTGCCATTGGCCCGAGTCACAGTGTGGAGGGTGGGTGAATAGTTTGTACGGGTATCAATACCCAGGGGTTTCTGTGCTCGGCTGGGACTTCAGCAGAAGCAGCAGCTCCACTCAGCCTTCCCGCCGTACTGTTCTGTTAGTTATTTACATGGTGTTTGCCTGAGAGTTTGCCCCAACAGATCAAGGATTTAGACCCCAACGCACCCGTCCCCACGCCCCGGAAGGGAGGCAGGGACGTCGAGGTGTAGAGCGATGCAATTCTGAAATTCAGGCTGAGCGATACAAGGAATGAGGTGTACACGTACAATCCTTGGCTGTATGTAAATATAATACCTTAGGTGTTTCCCCATCCCCCGCGAGTCCGGGAGCCAAACCGTAGATCCGGTGCGGGGCTGAGTTCGGATCCAGCCGCACCTGGATCCCCTCTCGGAGGAGTTTGGAAAGCAAGGGGGTCCATTCGAACCTCACGACTCAAGGGAAAGGCCTCCCTGTAGCCCTTGGCATCTCCTGTCGTGTAGAAATCACTGAATCAAGTTGCAGCCGATTTTGATCGGCATGTTTTGTCCACTTGGCGAGCAGTAGCGTCCCTCGCCATCACTTTCCACGACGTCACGATCGGGAAGCCGTGGAAGAACAGGTCACCGTGGTCAAGAACTGTATGAAGGATGGCAAGGGAATTAAGTGCAAACTGTTTTCCTCTCCTGACAATCAGCTCGAGGCAGGTACTTACAAGGATCAGTGCGGTAGATGACGCGCAGCATGTTGGGACAGCGTGAAACCTCGAGCGAATGTAGCTCAGGGTTTTAGGTTTTTTGTCCTTGGACGTTCAATTTTTTTTTCCTTTTCAGGTAAATTCCAAAGATAAAGAATAAAAAAAGCCCCAGCTGGGGGGTTTTACCCCCCGTCCAGGTTTTTTCCCCCGGCGGCTCCGCGAGGCGACGTTCGTCGCCAGGGTTTGGCGGCGGGCGCCCGTGGGCCGGGGTTCCGGCAGGCGGGGGCGTCCAGAGGCTCCCGGGAGCCCCGTTCCCGAGGGGCGGCGCAGGAGCCGCGGGAGCGGCCGCCGAGCGCGCGGTGCGTTCGGCGTCCGAGCGAGCGCTGCGGCTCGGCTGCGTGATCTGGTACCATTGTGGTTTGGGGTTGTAGGTTTTTTTTAATTTACCTAAAAAGGAAAAAAAAAGAAAAATTAAAATCGATTACAAAAACCCCAGCCAGGGGATTCCCTGCTGCGTGTCCGTCCGCCGCCCGCAGGAGCCTCTTCCATCCCCGGTGCACAGCGCTCGGGGCGGCCGCGTCACCTGACAACATTCAGATTCCGGTCCGTCCGGGACGGGGGTTTCACGGGACGGGGTGTCATCGAGGCCGCCGGGACGGTCGCTCCTCGGCACCAGGCCCCGAAGGCAACTCTGCAAATCCCTCTCAACATGGTTGGAATCCTGTTGAAGCTTTTACAATTCTCTCTAGAATTTTCAAAATCCACTTCAACATGTTTACAATTTCACGTCAAAATTGCTAAAATTCCACTTGAAATTTTCCCATTTTCCCATTTTCCCATTTTCCCATTTTCCCATTTTCCCATTTTCCCATTTTCCCATTTTCCCATTTTCCCATTTTCCCATTTTCCCATTATTTTCCCACTCCTAAAATCACTGTTGAAGTGATTAAAGTGACTTAAGGTGATCTATGGGTCACTATGGGGCACTTGGGGGTCACTAACAGGCACTTATGGGTCACTATGGGGCACTATGAGGCACTTGGGGGTCACTAACAGGCACTTATGGGTCACTATGGGGCACTATGAGGCACTTGGGGGTCACTAACAGGCACTTATGGGGCTCTATGAGTCATTTATGGGGCACTAATGGGGAACTATAGGTCACTTATGGGGCTCCGTGAGTCACTTGTGGGGCTCTATGGGGCACTTATGGGGCACGATCAGCAAACTTGTGGGTAAAGCGACCCACAAGTTTCCCATTAGTGCCCCACAAGTTTCCCATAAGTGCCCCATAAGTGCCTGTTGTGACCCCCACACGTGCCCCCCCAAGTGCCCCATAAGTGCCCGTTAGTGACTCTCAAGGCCCCATTGCACTGGGGAGGGACCCAGGCGTCCGAGCCCCATAGATTTGAATGGGGAGGGACCCAGGCGTCTGGGCCCCATAGATTTGAATGGGGAGGGACCCAGGCGTCCGGGCCCCATAGATTTGAATGGGGAGGGACCCAGGGGTCCGGGCCCCATAGATTTGAATGGGGAGGGACCCAGGCGTCCGGGCCCCGTAGATTTGACCAATGAGGGACCCAGGCGTCCGGGCCCTATGGATTCGACTCAGGAGGGACCCAGGCGTCCGGGCCCCATAGATTGCACTGAGGAGGGACCCAGGCGTCCGGGCCCCATAGATTGCACTGAGGAGGTACCCAGGCGTCCGGGCCCCATAGATTGCACTGAGGAGGGACCCAGGCGTCCGGGCCCCATAGATTGCACTGAGGAGGGACCCAGGCGTCCGGGCCCCATAGATTGCACTGAGGAGGTACCCAGGCGTCCGGGCCCCATAGATTGCACTGAGGAGGGACCCAGGCGTCCGGGCCCCATAGATTTGACTCTTGAGGGACCCAGGCGTCCGGGCCCCATAGATTTGACCGAGGAGGGACCCAGGCATCCGGGCCCCATAGATTTGAATGGGGAGGGACCCAGGCGTCCAGGCCCCATAGATTTGGGTCCCTTTTCAATCAAATCTATGAGGCCCGGACGCCTGGGTCCCTTCCTTTGGGGATCCATAGATCCCCACAAATGCCTCAATGGGCTCCATAGGAACCAATGGCCGTCAATGCGTCAATAGGAACCAATGGGGGTCAGTGGGGGGCAATGGGGGTCAATGGGGGTCAATGGGAGTCAATGGGGGTCAATGGGAATCAATGGGGCTCAGTGGGGGTCAATGGGGCTCAGTGGGGGTCAATGGGGCTCAGTGGGAATCAATGGGAGTCAATGGGGCTCAATAGGAATCAATGGGAGTGAATGGGGGTCAGTGGGGGTCAATGGGGCTCAATGGGAATCAGTGGGGGTCAATGGGAATCAATGGGGGTCAGTGGGGCTCAATGGGGCTCAATGGGAGTCAATGGGAGTCAATGGGAATCAGTGGGGGTCAGTGGGGGTCAATGGGGGTCAGTGGGGGTCAATGGGGCTCAGTGGGAATCAATGGGAGTCAATGGGGCTCAATGGGAGTCAATGGGAGTCAATGGGAATCAATGGGGGTCAGTGGGGGTCAATGGGGCTCAGTGGGAATCAATGGGAGTCAATGGGGCTCAATGGGAATCAATGGGGGTCAATGGGAATCAGTGGGGGTCAGTGGGGGTCGATGGGGCTCAATGGGAATCAATGGGAGTCAATGGGAATCAATGGGGGTCAATGGGGGTCAGTGGGGGTCGATGGGGCTCAATGGGAATCAATGGGAATCAATGGGGGTCAATGGGGGTCAGTGGGGGTCAATGGGGCTCAATAGGAATCAATGGGAGTCAATGGGAATCAATGGGGGTCAATGGGAATCAATGGGGGTCAGTGGGGGTCAATGGGGCTCAGTGGGAATCAATGGGAGTCAATGGGAATCAATGGGGGTCAGTGGGGGTCAATGGGGGTCAGTGGGCGTCAATGGGGGTCAGTGGGGGTCAGTGGGGGTCAGTGGGGGTCAGTGGGGGTCAATGGGGGTCAATGGGAGTCAATGGGGGTCAGTGGGGGTCAGTGGGGGTCAGTGGGGGTCAATGGGGGTCAGTGGGGGTCAGTGGCGTCAATGGGGGTCGATGGCTCCATGGGAAGCCGTGGCGGCCGATGGGCTCAGTGTCGGTCACGGGGGTCAGTGGCCGCTGGAGGCCGTTTGTGAGGGGCTGGCTCCAGGAGCACGGACACGGGCCCACGAGTGCGCTGTGGGAGCAGAGCCCGTTCAGCTGGCAGCCGGGCAGCCGGGCCGGGGGGGCGACGGAGCACGGCTGGCTGAGGCGGGACACGGGGTGTTGGGAAGAGATGGGGGTGGGACACGGGGGCGTTGTGGAGAGACGGGGGTGGGACACGGGGGCGTTGGGAAGAGATGGGGGTGGGACACGGGGGCGTTGGGAAGAGATGGGGGTGGGACACGGGGTGTTGTGGAGAGATGGGGGTGGGACACGGGGTGTTGTGGAGAGACGGGGGTGGGACACGGGGGCGTTGGGAAGAGATGGGGGCGGGACACGGGGTGTTGTGGAGAGATGGGGGTGGGACACGGGGTGTTGTGGAGAGACGGGGGTGGGACACGGGGGCGTTGGGAAGAGATGGGGGCGGGACACGGGGTGTTGTGGAGAGATGGGGGCGGGACACGGGGTGTTGGGAAGAGATGGGGGCGGGACACGGGGGCGTTGTGGAGAGATGGGGGTGGGACACGGGGTGTTGTGGAGAGACGGGGGTGGGACACGGGGGCGTTGGGAAGAGATGGGGGTGGGACACGGGGTGTTGGGGAGAGATGGGGGTGGGACACGGGGTGTTGTGGAGAGACGGGGGTGGGACACGGGGTGTTGTGGAGAGATGGGGGTGGGACACGGGGGCGTTGGGAAGAGATGGGGGTGGGACACGGGGTGTTGTGGAGAGATGGGGGTGGGACACGGGGTGTTGGGAAGAGATGGGGGTGGGACACGGGGGCGTTGTGGAGAGATGGGGGTGGGACACGGGGGCGTTGTGGAGAGATGGGGGTGGGACACGGGGGCGTTGTGGAGAGATGGGGGTGGGACACGGGGTGTTGGGAAGAGATGGGGGTGGGACACGGGGTGTTGTGGAGAGACGGGGGTGGGACACGGGGGCGTTGGGAAGAGATGGGGGTGGGACACGGGGTGTTGTGGAGAGATGGGGGTGGGACACGGGGTGTTGGGAAGAGATGGGGGTGGGACACGGGGGCGTTGTGGAGAGATGGGGGTGGGACACGGGGGCGTTGTGGAGAGATGGGGGTGGGACACGGGGGCGTTGTGGAGAGATGGGGGGGGGACACGGGGGTGTTGGGAAGAGATGGGGGTGGGACACGGGGTGTTGGGAAGAGATGGGGGTGGGACACGGGGTGTTGTGGAGAGACGGGGGTGGGACACGGGGGCGTTGGGAAGAGATGGGGGTGGGACACGGGGTGTTGGGGAGAGATGGGGGTGGGGGAAGGGATGCAGGATGTGCACAGTCAGCTAAACCATGTAGGCGGAGTCAGTGAATGTGACCTTTTGGTGCTCAGCCTATGAGCGACAAGCATGCATCATCATTGTACTTGGTATAAATACGCGCTGTCCCGGGCAATAAATTCGAATCACGCTTTATCACCCACAGTGGGTTGGCCTGCATGTTTTCCTCAGCCGCGCGCTAGCAGCCATGGGTGGCCATGGGTGGCCCTGGGTGGCCCTGGGTGGCCCTGGGTGGCCATGGGTGGCCATGGGTGGCCCTGGGTGGCCCTGGGTGGCCCTGGGGCCATGGGTGGCCCTGGGTGGCCACTGGTGGCCATTGGTGGCCATGGGTGGCCACGGGCGGTCAGCGGTCGCCCCAGTGAGGCTTTTCGGGACGTGCATGAAGAGCAAGAGGAGAACAACTGACCCTGCATTAGATCTGTGCATCTCACCCCCCATGGAACCCCAGGGTCCTAAACCCCCCCGGGAACCCCCAGCGTCCTAAAACCCTCCCTCTCTATGGGTCTCTATGGGTTTCTATGGTCCCTATGGGTCTCTATGGGTCTCTATGGGTCCCCATGGGTTCCTATGGGTCTCTATGGAACCCCCAGGGTCCTAAAACCCTCCCTCTCTATGGGTCTCTATGGGTTTCTATGGTCCCTATGGGGCTTTATGGGTCTCTATGGGTCCCTATGGGTCTCTATGGAACCCCCAGGGTCCTAAAACCCTCCCTCTCTATGGGTCTCTATGGGTTTCTATGGTCCCTATGGGGGTCTGTGGGTCCCTATGATCTCTATGGGTCCCTATGGGGCTCTATGTGTCCCTATGGAACCCCCAGGGTCCTAAACCCCCCCCTGGGAACCCCCAGGGTCCTAAAACCCTCCCTCTCTATGGGTCCCTATGGGTCTCTATGGGTCTCTATGGGTCTCTATGGGTCCCTATGGGTCTCTATGGTCTCTATGGGTCTCTATGGTCTCTATGGTCTCTATGGGTCTCTATGGGTCTCTATGGGTCTCTATGGGTCCCTATGGGTCCCTATGGGTCTCTATGGGTCTCTATGGTCTCTATGGTCTCTATGGGTCTCTATGGGTCTCTGTGGTCCCTATGGGTCTCTATGGGTCCCTATGGGTCCCTATGCGTCTCTATGGGTCTCTATGGTCTCTATGGGTCTCTATGGGTCTCTATGGGTCCCTATGGGTTTCTATGGTCCCAGTGGGTCCCTATGGGGCTCTGTGGGTCCCCATGGGTTCCTATGAGTCTCTATGGAACCCCCAGGGTCCTAAAACCCTCCCTGGGAACCCCCATAGGGATCACTGACCCCCATGGTGACCCCCATTGACCCCCATTGACACCATTGATCCCCATTGACTCCCATTGGTTCCTATTGAGCCCCATTGACTCCCATTGGTTCCCATTGATCCCATTGATCCCATTGATTCCCATTGATCCCATTGACCGCCATTGGTTCCTATGGAGCCCACTGACCACCATTGGTCCTAAAACCCTCCCTGGGAACCCCCAGGGTCCTAAAACCCTCCCTCTCTATGGTCCCCATTGACCCCAATGTCCCCAATGTCCCATTGACCCCAAAAAAGCCCTTTTTCAGCCCAAAACCCCCCCGTCCGGGGGGGGCGCGCCCAAGGAGCCTCCCCGAGCTCTGTCCCCACCCCCCGGCTGCTGTCACCTCGGGAAATGCGCCAAAAAGTGGCGCCGGGTGTCCCCGCGCTTCGCGCTGTGAGGGGACGGCGGGGAAAGGGCGGGAAACGAGCGGAGACGGAAGGAGCCGAACGGACCCGAGCGGAGCCGAACGGAGCCGAAGGGACCCGAGCGGAGCCGAACGGACCCGAGCGGAGCCGAACGGACCCGAGCGGAGCCGAACGGACCCGAGCGGAGCCGAACGGACCCGAGCGGAGCCGAACGGACCCGAGCGGAGCCGAACGGACCCGAGCGGAGCCGAACGGACCCGAGCGGAGCCGAACGGACCCGAGTGGAGCCGAATGGAGCCGAATGGACCCGAAGGGACTCGAGTGGAGCCGAACGGACCCGAGTGGAGCCGAATGGAGCCGAAGGGACCCGAAGGGACCCGAGTGGAGCCGAACGGACCCGAGTGGAGCCGAATGGAGCCGAAGGGACCCGAAGGGACCCGAGTGGAGCCGAACGGACCCGAAGGGACCCGAAGGGACCTGAGTGGAGCCGAACGGACCCGAGCGGAGCCGAACGGACCCGAAGGGACCCGAAGGGACCCGAGTGGGGCCGAACGGACCCGAGTGGAGCCGAATGGAGCCGAAGGGACCCGAAGGGACCCGAGTGGAGCCGAAGGGACCCGAAGGGACCCGAGTGGAGCCGAAGGGACCCGAAGGGACCCGAGCGGAACCGAACGCAACGGAAGGGACCCGAAGGGACCCGAGCGGAGCCGAATGGACCCGAAGGGACCCGAGCGGAGCCGAATGGACCCGAAGGGACCCGAGCGGCGCCGAACGCACCCGAAGGGACCCGAAGGGACCCGAGTGGAGCCGAAGGGACCCGAACGCACCCGAAGGGACCCGAGTGGACACTGGGTCCCCAAGGGGCATTCCTGGGTCCCTCTGGGGCACTCCTGGGTTCCCTAAGAGGCATTTGTGGGGATCTATGGATCCCCAAAGGAAGGGACCCAGGCGTCCGGGCCCCGTAGATTTGATTGAAAAGGGACCCAAATCTATGGGGCCCGGACGCCTGGGGCCCTCCCCGTTCAAATCTATGGGGCCCGGACGCCTGGGTCCCTCCTCATTCAGATCTATGGGGCCCGGACGCCTGGGTCCCTCCTCATTCAGATCTATGGGGCCCGGACGCCTGGGTCCCTCCTCATTCAGATCTATGGGGCCCGGACGCCTGGGTCCCTCCCCGTTCAAATCTATGGGGCCCGGACGCCTGGGTCCCTCCTCATTCAGATCTATGGGGCCCGGACGCCTGGGGCCCTCCCCGTTCAAATCTATGGGGCCCGGACGCCTGGGTCCCTCCTCATTCAAATCTATGGGGCCCGGACGCCTGGGTCCCTCCTGGTCAAATCTATGGGGCCCGGACGCCTGGGTCCCTCCCCATTCAAATCTATGGGGCCCGGACGCCTGGGTCCCTCCTCGGTCAAATCTATGGGGCCCGGACGCCTGGGTCCCTCCCCATTCAAATCTATGGGGCCCGGACGCCTGGGTCCCTTCCTGTTCAAATCTATGGGGCCCGGACGCCTGGGTCCCTTCCTGTTCAAATCTATGGGGCCCGGACGCCTGGGTCCCTCCCCATTCAAATCTATGGGGCCCGGACGCCTGGGTCCCTCCTGAGTCAAATCTATGGGGCCCGGACGCCTGGGTCCCTCCTCATTCAGATCTATGGGGCCCGGACGCCTGGGTCCCTCCCCATTCAAATCTATGGGGCCCGGACGCCTGGGTCCCTCCTCATTCAGATCTATGGGGCCCGGACGCCTGGGTCCCTTCCTGTTCAAATCTATGGGGCCCGGACGCCTGGGTCCCTCCTGAGCCAAATCTATGGGGCCCGGACGCCTGGGTCCCTCCTCATTGAAATCTATGGGGCCCGGACGCCTGGGTCCCTCATTGGTCAAATCTATGGGGCCCGGACGCCTGGGTCCCGCCCCATTCAAATCTATGGGGCCCGGACGCCTGGGTCCCTCCTTGGTCAAATCTATGGGGCCCGGACGCCTGGGTCCCTCATGGGTCAAATCTATGGGGCCCGGACGCCTGGGTCCCTCCTCGTTCAAATCTATGGGGCCCGGACGCCTGGGTCCCTCCCCATTCAAATCTATGGGGCCCGGACGCCTGGGTCCCTCCTCATTCAAATCTATGGGGCCCGGACGCCTGGGTCCCTCCTTGGTCAAATCTATGGGGCCCGGACGCCTGGGTCCCTCCTGAGTCAAATCTATGGGGCCCGGACACCTGGGTCCCTTCTCGTTCAAATCTATGGGGCCCGGACGCCTGGGTCCCTCCTCATTGAAATCTATGGGGCCCGGACGCCTGGGTCCCTCCCCCTTCAAATCTATGGGGCCCGGACGCCTGGGTCCCTCCTGGGTCAAATCTATGGGGCCCGGACGCCTGGGTCCCTCATTGGTCAAATCTATGGGGCCCACGAGACCCATAAGTGACCCATAGAGACCCATAAGTGACACATAGAGCCCCATAAGTGACTCATGGAGCCCCATAAGTGACTCTTAAAGACCCATAAGTGCCCCATAAGTGCTTGTGAGTGACCCCCAAGTGCCCCACAGCGACCCACAAGTTCTCCATAAGTGACCCACAGAGCCCCATAAGTGACCCATAGAGACCCATAGGTGACCCATAGAGCCCCATAAGTGACACATAGAGACCCATAGGTGACACATAGAGCCCCATAAGTGACCCATAGTGCCCCATAAGTGACCCACAGTGCCCCATAAGTGACCCATAGAGCCCCATAAGTGACCCATAGAGACCCATAGGTGACCCATAGAGCCCCATAAGTGACACATAGAGACCCATAAGTGACACATAGAGACCCATAGGTGACCCATAGTGCCCCATAAGTGACCCACAGTGCCCCATAAGTGACACATAGAGACCCATAGGTGACCCACAGAGCCCCATAAGTGACTCTTAGCGCCCCATAAGTGACCCACAGAGACCCATAAGTGACCTATAGAGCCCCATAAGTGCCCCATAGAACCCCATAAGTGGCCTATAGTGACCCACAACTGAGTCACGGAGCCCCATAAGTGCCCCATAGTGCCCCATAAGTGACCCATAGAGACCCATAAGTGATTCACAGAGCCCCATAAGTGACCCATAGAGACCCATAGGTGACCCATAGAGCCCCATAAGTGACACATAGAGACCCATAGGGACCCATAAGTGACCCATAGAGACCCATAAGTGACCCACAGAGCCCCATAAGTGACCCATAGAGACCCATAAGTGACACATAGAGACCCATAGGGACCCATATGTGACCCATAGAGCCCGATAAGTGACCCACAGAGCCCCATAAGTGACCCATAGAGCCCCATAAGTGACCCACAGTGCCCCATAAGTGACCCATAGAGCCCCATAAGTGCGCCATAGAACCCCATAAGTGGCCTATAGTGACCCACAACTGACTCATGGAGCCCCATAAGTGACCCACAGAGACCCACATGTGACCCATAGTGCCCCATAGAGCCCCATAAGTGACCCATAGAGCCCCATAAGTGACCCACAGAGCCCCATAAGTGACCCATAGAGACTCACAGCTGCCCCATAGCGTTTCCCTGGTGCCCCATAGCGCCCCACAACTGACCCACAGAGACCCATAAGTGACTCTGACCGACCCATAAGTGCCTGTGAGTGACCCACAGAGACCCACAGAGACCCACAAGTGACCCACAGGGACTGGGTCCCTCCCGAACTCCTGGGTCCCTTGGGGCACTCCTGGGTCCCTCCCGAACTGCTGTGTCGTTCAATCTATGGGGCCCGGACGCCTGGGTCCCTCCTCCATCAAATCTATGGGGCCCGGACACCTGGGTCCCTCCTCATTCAAATCTATGGGGCCCGGACGCCTGGGTCCCTCCTCCATCAAATCTATGGGGCCCGGACACCTGGGTCCCTCCTCATTCAAATCTATGGGGCCCGGACGCCTGGGTCCCTCCTCCATCAAATCTATGGGGCCCGGACGCCTGGGTCCCTCCTCATTGAAATCTATGGGGCCCGGACGCCTGGGTCCCTCCCCATTGAAATCTATGGGGCCCGGACGCCTGGGTCCCTCCTCATTGAAATCTATGGGGCCCGGACGCCTGGGTCCCTCCTCATTGAAATCTATGGGGCCCGGACGCCTGGGTCCCTCCTCAGTGCAATCTATGGGGCCCGGACGCCTGGGTCCCTCCTCAGTGCAATCTATGGGGCCCACGAGACCCATAAGTGATCCATAGTGCCCCATAAGTGACCCATAAGTGTCCCATAGAGACCCACAAGTGACCCAGGTGCCCCATAAGTGACTCATGGAGCCCCATAAGTGACTCTTAAAGACCCATAAGTGCCCCATAAGTGCTTGTGAGTGACCCCCAAGTGCCCCACAGCGACCCACAAGTTCTCCATAAGTGACACATAGAGACCCATAAGTGACACATAGAGACTCATAAGTGACCCATAGTGCCCCATAAGTGACCCATAGAGCCCCATAAGTGACACATAGAGACCCATAAGTGACCCACAGAGCCCCATAAGTGACCCATAGTGCCCCATAAGTGACCCACAGAGCCCCATAAGTGACTCTTAGCACCCCATAAGTGACCCACAGAGACCCATAAGTGACCTATAGAGCCCATAAGTGCCCCATAGAACCCCATAAGTGGCCTATAGTGACCCACAACTGACTCATGGAGCCCCATAAGTGACCCACAGAGACCCATAAGTGACTCTGACCGACCCATAAGTGCCTGTGAGTGACCCACACGTGACCCACAGAGACCCACAAGTGACCCACAGGGACTGGGTCCCTCCCGAACTCCTGGGTCCCTTGGGGCACTCCTGGGTCCCTCCCGAACTGCTGTGTCGTTCAATCTATGGGGCCCGGACGCCTGGGTCCCTCCTCATTCAAATCTATGGGGCCCGGACGCCTGTGTCCCTTCTTGGTCAAATCTATGGGGCCCGGACGCCTGGGTCCCTCCTTGGTCAAATCTATGGGGCCCGGACGCCTGGGTCCCTTCTCGTTCAAATCTATGGGGCCCGGACGCCTGGGTCCCTCTCCATTCAAATCTATGGGGCCCGGATGCCTGGGTCCCTCCTCATTGAAATCTATGGGGCCCGGACGCCTGGGTCCCTCCTCATTGAAATCTATGGGGCCCGGACGCCTGGGTCCCTCCTCATTGAAATCTATGGGGCCCGGACGCCTGGGTCCCTCCTCATTGAAATCTATGGGGCCCGGACGCCTGGGTCCCTCCTGAATAAAATCTATGGGGCCCGGACGCCTGGGTCCCTCATTGGTCAAATCTATGGGGCCCACGAGACCCATAAGTGACACATAGAGCCCCATAAGTGACCCAGGTGCCCCATAAATGACTCATGGAGCCCCATAAGTGACTCTTAAAGACCCATAAGTGCCCCATAAGTGCTTGTGAGTGACCCCCAAGTGCCCCACAGCGACCCACAAGTTCTCCATAAGTGACCCACAGAGCCCCATAAGTGACCCATAGAGACCCATAGGTGACCCATAGAGCCCCATAAGTGACCCATAGAGCCCCATAAGTGACACATAGAGACCCATAAGTGACCCAGGTGCCCCATAAGTGACCCACAGAGCCCCATAAGTGCCCCATAGAGACCCATAAGTGACCCATAGTGCCCCATAAGTGACCCACAGAGCCCCATAAGTGACCCATAGTGCCCCATAAGTGACCCACAGAGCCCCATAAGTGACTCTTAGCGCCCCTTAAGTGACCCACAGAGACCCATAAGTGACCTATAGAGCCCCATAAGTGCCCCATAGAACCCCATAAGTGGCCTATAGTGACCCACAACTGACTCACGGAGCCCCATAAGTGACCCACAGAGCCCCACAAGTGACCCATAGAGACTCACAGCTGCCCCATAGCGTTTCCCTGGTGCCCCATAGCGCCCCACAACTGACCCACAGAGACCCATAAGTGACTCTGACCGACCCATAAGTGCCTGTGAGTGACCCACAGAGACCCACAAGTGACCCACAGGGACTGGGTCCCTCCCGAACTCCTGGGTCCCTTGGGGCACTCCTGGGTCCCTCCCGAACTGCTGTGTCGTTCAATCTATGGGGCCCGGACGCCTGGGTCCCTCCTCCATCAAATCTATGGGGCCCGGACACCTGGGTCCCTCCTCATTCAAATCTATGGGGCCCGGACGCCTGGGTCCCTCCTCGGTCAAATCTATGGGGCCCGGACGCCTGTGTCCCTCCCCCTTCAAATCTATGGGGCCCGGACGCCTGGGTCCCTTCTGAATAAAATCTATGGGGCCCGGACGCCTGGGTCCCTCATTGGTCAAATCTATGGGGCCCACGAGACCCATAAGTGACACATAGAGACCCATAAGTGACCCATAGAGCCCCATAAGTGACCCACAGAGCCCCATAAGTGACCCATAGAGCCCCATAAGTGACCCACAGAGCCCCATAAGTGACCCATAGTGCCCCATAAGTGACCCACAGTGCCCCATAAGTGACCCATAGAGCCCCATAAGTGACCCATAGAGACCCATAGGTGACACACAGAGACCCATAAGTGACCCACAGAGACCCTCAAGTGACCCATAGAGACCCATAAGTGACTCATTGAGCCCCATAAGTGGCCTATAGTGACCCACAACTGACTCATGGAGCCCCATAGGTGACTCTTTAAAGACCCATAAGTGCCCGGACGCCTGGGTCCCTCCCCAGTTCAATCTATGGGGCCCGGACGCCTGGGTCCCTCCTCGCTCAAATCTATGGGGGCCCCATAACTGACACAGAGACCCATAATTGACCCATAATTGACCCACAGAGACCCATAAGTGACCCATAGAGCCCCATAATTGACCCACAGTGCCCCATAAGTGACACATAGAGACCCATAAGTGACCCACAGAGCCCCATAAGTGACCCATAGGGACCCATAAGTGACCCACAGTGCCCCATAAGTGACCTATAGAGCCCCATAAGTGCCCCATAGAACCCCATAAGTGTCCTATAGTGACCCACAACTGACTCATGGAGCCCCATAAGTGACCCATAGAGACCCATAAGTGCCCCATAAGTGCCTGTTAGTGCCCCCCAAGTATCCCACAGCGACTCATGAGTTCCCCATTAGTGCCCCATAAGTGCCCCATAGATCCCCATAAGTGACCCAGACAGACTCTGTCCCCCCCCGAACTCCTGGGTCCCTTGGGGCACTCCTGGGTCCCTCCCGAACTCCTGAGTCTCTTGGGGCACTCCTGGGTCCTTCCCGAACTCCTGGGTCCCTTGGGGTACTCCTGGGTCCCTCCCGCACTCCTGGGTCCCTCCCGCACTCCTGGGTCCCTTGGGGTACTCCTGGGTCCCTCCCCAAACCACTGGGTCCCTGCCCCGAACTCCTGGGTCCCTCCATTCAATCTGTCGCCACTTTATTGTCACCAGGGGGGTGGGGGCGGGGGCAAGGGGGCGGGGCCAGGGGAGCAGCGGGGGCGGAGCGCGGAGGGGGCGGGCGGTGACGTCGGCGGTGACGTCAGCGATGACGTCAGCGGTGACCTCAGTAGGCGTGGTTGGACACGAACAGCGACTCGGTGGCGGCGGCGCCGGCGGAGCCGCTGGGGGTGTATTTGCCTTGGCACGCCAGGGAGTTCGCCTGGGGACATGGGGACAATGGGACATTGGGGACAATGGGGACAATGGGGGCGATGGGGACATTGGGGACAATGGGGACAATGGGACATTGGGGACAATGGGGGTGATGGGGGCGACGGGGACAATGGGGACATTGGGGTCAATGGGGACATTGGGGACAATGGGGACATTGGGGTCAATGGGGACATTGGGGGCGATGGGGACATTGGGGGCGATGGGGACATTGGGGACATTGGGGACAATGGGGACAATGGGGACAATGGGGGCGATGGGGGCGATGGGGGCGATGGGGGCGATGGGGGCGATGGGGGCGATGGGGACAATGGGGACAATGGGGACAATGGGGACATTGGGGTCAATGGGGTCAATGGGGACATTGGGGACATTGGGGACAGTGGGGACAGTGGGGACAATGGGGACATTGGGGGCATTGGGGTCAATGGGGGCGATGGGGGCGATGGGGGCGATGGGGGCGATGGGAACATTTGGGGCGATGGGGGCAATGGGGACAGTGGGGACAATGGGGACAATGGGGACAATGGGGGCAATGGGGACAGTGGGGACAATGGGGACAATGGGGACACGGGGGGCAATGGGGACAATGGGGACAGTGGGGACATTGGGGACATTGGGGACATTGGGGGCATTGGGGACAATGGGGACATTAGGGACAATGGGGGCGATGGGGACATTAGGGACAATGGGGACAATGGGGGCAATGGGGACACTGGGGACATGGGGGGCAATGGGGACAATGGGGACAATGGGATGATCGAGACAATGGGGGTATATGGGACAATGGGGACAATGGAGATAACAGGGACAATGGCAACAATGGGGACATGGGGACATTAGGGACAGTGGAGGCAATGGGGTCAATGGGGACAATGGGGGCAATGGGGACATTGGGGTCAATGGGGACAATGAGGACATGGGGACAATTGGGTTGACGATGACGTTGACACCATTGACATGGACTTGACGTAGTTGGCAGCGACTTCTTCTCCTCCCATCCCCATGTCCCCCAATGTCCCCATGTCCCCCAATGTCCCCATGTCCCCTCCCACCTTCTAATGTCACCCATTGGTGACCCACCTTGACATAGTTGACATTGGGTTGACGATGACGTTGACACCATTGACATTGACTTGATGTTCTCCTCCCATCCCCACGTCCCCACCACATCCCATGTCCCCAAATGTCCCCATGTCCCCCAATGTCCCCATGTCCCCTCCCACCTTCTAATGTCACCCATGGGCGACCCACCTTGACATTCCCAACATTGGGTTGACGATGACGTTGACACCATTGATGACGTTGACACCATTGATGACGTTGACACCATTGGCATTGACTTGACGTTCTCCTCCCATCCCCACGTCCCCACCACGTCCCATGTCCCCCAATGTCCCCACGCCCCCCAATGTCCCCATGTCCCCTCCCACCTTCTAATGTCCCCACCTTGACATTCCCAACATTGGGTTGACGATGACGTTGACACCATTGACATTGACTTGATGTTCTCCTCCCATCCCCACGTCCCCACCACATCCCATGTCCCCCAATGTCCCCATGCCCTCCAATGTCCCCATGGCCCCCAATGTCCCCATGTCCCCTCCCACCTTCTAATGTCACCCATGGGCGACCCACCTTGACATTCTCAACATTGGGTTGACGATGACATTGACACCATTGATAACGTTGACACCATTGACATTGACTTGATGTTCTCCTCCCATCCCCACGTCCCCACCACGTCCCATGTCCCCCAATGTCCCCATGCCCCCCAATGTCCCCATGTCCCCCAATGTCCCCATGCCCCCCAATGTCCCCATGTCCCCTCCCACCTTCTGATGTCCCCACCTTGACATTCCCAACATTGGGTTGACGATGACGTTGACACCATTGACATTGACTTGATGTTCTCCTCCCATCCCCACGTCCCCACCACATCCCATGTCCCCCAATGTCCCCACGCCCCCCAATGTCCCCACGACCCCAACGTCCCCATGTCCTCTCCCACCTTCTAATGTCACCCATGGGCGACCCACCTTGACATTCTCAACATTGGGTTGACAATGACGTTGACACCATTGATAACGTTGACACCATTGACATTGACTTGACGTTCTCCTCCCATCCCCACGTCCCCACCACGTCCTATGTCCCCCAATGTCCCCACGCCCCCCAATGTCCCCATGTCCCCCAATGTCCCCATGTCCCCCCAATGTCCCCATATCCCCATGGTGTCCTCCAACCTCCCAACGTCCCCATGGGCGCCCCACCTTGACATAGTTGACATTGGGTTGACGATGACGTTGACACCATTGACATTGACTTGATGTTCTCCTCCCATCCCCACGTCCCCACCACGTCCCATGTCCCCCAATGTCCCCACGCCCCCCAATGTCCCCATGTCCCCTCCCACCTTCTGATGTCCCCACCTTGACATTCCCAACATTGGGTTGACGATGACGTTGACACCATTGATGACGTTGACACCATTGACATTGACTTGATGTTCTCCTCCCATCCCCACGTCCCCACCACGTCCCATGTCCCCCAATGTCCCCACGCCCCCCAATGTCCCCATGTCCCCTCCCACCTTCTAATGTCCCCACCTTGACATTCCCAACATTGGGTTGACGATGACGTTGACACCATTGACATTGACTTGATGTTCTCCTCCCATCCCCACGTCCCCACCACGTCCCATGCCCCCCTATGTCCCCATGCCCCCCAATGTCCCCACGACCCCCAATGTCCCCATGTCCCCCCAATGTCCCCAACGTCCCCATGTCGTACCAGGGCGCGTTTGACGTACTCCTCCTGGGCGGCCTTGGTGTTGTCCTTCTTGCCGGCCCAGGCGCGCAGGGCGGACGCCTGCAGCGCGCGCCCGTAGGAGAAGGTGAGCGCCCACGGGCGCAGCAGCGGGCAGCGGTTGATGGCGTTGAGGTTGATGGACGCCTCCTCCTCGCTCTGCCCGCCCGACAGGAACGTGATGCCTGGGGACACGGGGAGGGTCAGGGGGACAGCGGGGGGACACCACGGGGAAACCACGGGGACACCACGGGGACACCACGGGGACACCATGGGGACATGGCCATGGGGACACCATGGGGACGTGGGGATAGAGATGGGGACACCATGAGGACATGGGGATGGGGACACCACGGGGACACCACGGGGATGGGGACACCATGGGGACATGGCCATGGGGACACCATGGGGACATCATGGGGATGGAGATGGGGACACCATGGGGACATGGGGGTGGAGATGGGGACACCATGGGGACACCATGGGGACATGGGGACACCATGGGGATAGAGATGAGGACACCATGAGGACATGGGGATGGGGACACCATGGGGACATCATGGGGATGGAGATGGGGACACCATGAGGACATGGCCATGGGGACATGGGGATGGGGACACCATGAGGACATGGCCATGGGGACACCATGGGGACATCATGGGGATGGAGATGGGGACACCATGAGGACATGGCCATGGGGACACCATGGGGACATCATGGGGATGGAGATGGGGACACCATGGGGACATGGGGATGGAGATGGGGACACCATGGGGACACCATGGGGATGGGGACACCACGGGGACACCATGGGAATAGAGATGGGGACAGTATGGGGATGGGGACACCATGGGGATGGAGATGGGGACACCATGAGGACATGGCCATGGGAACATGGGGGTGGAGATGGGGACACCATGGGGACACCATGTGGACAGCATGGGGACACCATGGGGACACCATGGGGACACCATGGGGACATGGCCATGGGGACACCATGGGGATAGAGATGGGGACACCATGAGGACATGGGGATGGGGACACCATGGGGACACCACGGGGACACCACGGGGATGGGGACACCATGGGGACATGGCCATGGGGACACCATGGGGTCGTGGGGATAGAGATGGGGACACCATGGGGACACCACGGGGATGGGGACACCACGGGGACACCATGGGAATAGAGATGGGGACAGTATGGGGATGGGGACACCATGGGGATGGAGATGGGGACACCATGAGGACATGGCCATGGGGACATGGGGGTGGAGATGGGGACACCATGGGGACACCTTGGGGACATAATGGGGACATCATGGGGATGAGGACACCATGGGGACATGACCATGGGGACACCATGGGGACATGACCATGGGGATAGAGATGAGGACACCATGAGGACATGGGGATGGGGACACCATGGGGACACCATGGGGACATGACCATGGGGATAGAGATGAGGACACCATGAGGACATGGGGATGGGGACACCACGGGGACACCACGGGGACACCACGGGGATGGGGACACCATGGGGACATCAGCATGGGGATGGGGACACCATGGGGATGAGGACACCATGAGGACATGGGGATGGGGACACCATGGGGACACCACGGGGACACCACGGGGATGGGGACACCATGGGGACATCAGCATGGGGATGGGGACACCATGGGGACACCATGGGGACACCATGGGGATGAGGACACCATGAGGACATGGGGATGGGGACACCATGGGGACACCACGGGGACACCACGGGGATGGGGACACCACGGGGACATGGCCATTGGGGACACCATGGGGACACCATGGGGACACCATGGGGACACCATGGGGACACCATGAGGACACCATGAGGACATGGGGATGGGGACATCACGGGGACACCACGGGGACACCACGGGGATGGGGACACCATGGGGACATCAGGATGGGGATGGGGACACCATGGGGATGGGGACACCATGAGGACATGGGGATGGGGACACCATGGGGACACCACGGGGACATCATGGGGATGGACATGGGGACACCATGGGGACACCATGGGGACATCATGGGGATGGAGATGGGGACACCATGGGGACATGGGGATGGGGACACCACGGGGACACCATGGGGACACCACGGGGACACCACGGGGATGGGGACACCATGGGGACATCAGGATGGGGATGGGGACACCATGGGGATGGGGACACCATGGGGATGGGGACACCATGAGGACATGGGGATGGGGACACCACGGGGACACCACGGGGACACCATGGGGACACCATGGGGACATGGCCATGGGGACACCATGGGGACATCATGGGGATGGAGATGGGGACACCATGGGGACATGGGGATGGAGATGGGGACACCATGGGGACACCATGGGGACATGGCCATGGGGACACCATGGGGACACCATGGGAATAGAGATGGGGACACCATGGGGATGGGGACACCATGGAGACATGGCCATGGGGACATGGGGCTGGGGACACCACGGGGACACCACGGGGACATGGGGATGGAGATGGGGACACCATGGGGACACCATGGGGACATGGCCATGGGGATGAGGACACCACGGGGACACCATGCGGACATGGGGATGGGGACACCATGGGGACAGGGGGATACCAAGGGGACATGAGAATGGAGACAGGGACACCATGAGGACATGGCCATGGGGACACCATGGGGACACCATGGGGACATGGCCATGGAGATACCATGGAGATATGGCCATGGAGACATGGGGATGGGGACACCATGGGGACACCATGGAGATATGGCCATGGGGACACGGGGATAGGGACACCATGGGGACATGGGGATGGGGACACCATGGGGACATGGCCATGGGGACACCATGGGGACATCATGGGGACACCATGGGGCCATGGCAATAGAGATGGGGACACCATGGGGATGGGGACGCCATGGGAACATGGGGATGGAGATGGGGACACCATGGGGATGGGGACGCCATGGGGACATGGGGATGGGGACAGCATGGGGACACCATGAAGATACCATGGAGATATGGCCATGGGGATATGGGGATGGGGCCACCATGGGGACCTCAGGATGGGGATGGGGCCACCATGGGGACACCATGGGGACACCATGGGGACATCAGGATGGGGATGGGGACACCATGGGGCCACCATGGGGACATCAGGATGGGGATGGGGACACCATGGGGACATCAGGATGGGGATGGGGACGCCATGGGGCTACCATGGGGACATCAGGATGGGGATGGGGACGCCATGGGGACATCAGGATGGGGATGGGGACGCCATGGGGACACCATGGGGACATCAGGATGGGGATGGGGACGCCATGGGGACACCAGGATGGGGATGGGGCCACCATGGGGACATCAGGATGGGGATGGGGACACCATGGGGACACCATGGGGACATTAGGATGGGGATGGGGACACCATGGGGACACCATGGGGACATCAGGATGGAGATGGGGACACCATGGGGCCACCATGGGGACATCAGGATGGGGATGGGGCCACCATGGGGCCACCATGGGGACATCAGGATGGAGATGGGGACACCATGGGGACATCAGGATGGGGATGGGGACACCATGGGGACACCAGGATGGGGATGGGGACACCATGGGGACATGAGGATGGGGATGGGGCCACCATGGGGACACCATGGGGACATTAGGATGGGGATGGGGACACCATGGGGACACCATGGGGACATCAGGATGGGGATGAGGACACCATGGGGCCACCATGGGGACATCAGGATGGGGATGGGGACACCATGGGGACATGAGGATGGGGATGGGGCCACCACGGGGCCATGGGGACGCACCGGGGACGGCGGGCGGCACGGTGCGGCGCAGCGCGGTGACGGTGGCCATGGCGATCTCCTCGGGGCTGTACTTCTTGGGACACGCGTGGCCCGGCGTCACCATGTTGGGCTTGAGCAGCGTCCCCTCCAGGTACACGTGGTGGTCGCTCAGCGCCTTGTAGACGGCGGCCAGCACCTGGGGACACGGGGACAGCGTGGGACACCGGGGGGACACCGGGGGGACACCGGGGGGACACCGGGGGGACATGGGATAGAGATGGGGACACCATGGGGACAGAGATGGGGACAGACATGGGGATATGGGATAGAGATGGGGACACCATGGGGACGTGGGATAGAGATGGGGACACCATGGGGACGTGGGATAGAGATGGGGACACCATGGGGACAGAGATGGGGACACCATGGGGACATGGGATAGAGATGGGGACACCATGGGGACAGAGATGGGGACAGAGATGGGGACAGAGATGGGGACAGAGATGGGGACCCCACGGGGATGGGGCCACCAAGGGCCATGGGGACACCATGGGGATGGGGACACCAAGGGACACGGGGAGCCCACGGGGATGGGGACAGCATGGGCCATGGGGACACCAAGGGCCATGGGGACACCAGGGGATGGGGACAGCATGGGCCATGGGGCCACCAAGGGCCATGGGGACACCATGGGGATGGGGCCACCAAGGGCCATGGGGACACCAAGGGCCATGGGGACACCAAGGGGCCACCAAGGGCCATGGGGACACCATGGGCCATGGGGACACCAAGGGGCCACCAAGGGCCATGGGGACACCAGGACATGGGGCCACCAAGGGCCATGGGGACACCATGGGGATGGGGCCACCAAGGACCATGGGGACCCCACGGGGATGGGGCCACCAAGGGCCATGGGGACACCAAGGGGATGGGGACACCAAGGGACACAGGGACACCAAGGGACACAGGGACACCAGGGGATGGAGACACCAAGTGGCCACCAAGGGCCATGGGGACACCAAGGGACACGGGGACCCCACGGGGATGGGGACACCAAGGGCCATGGGGACACCATGGGGATGGGGACACCAAGGGCCATGGGGACACCAAGGGGCCACCAAGGGCCATGGGGACACCAGGACATGGGGACACCAAGGGACACGGGGACCCCACGGGGATGGGGACATCAAGGGCCATGGGGACACCATGGGGATGGGGACACCAAGGGCCATGGGGACAGCATGGGGACCCCATGGGGCCATGGGGACAGCATGGGGACAGCATGGGGACAGCATGGGGACCCCATGGGGCCATGGGGACAGCATGGGGACAGCATGGGGACCCCATGGGGCCATGGGGACAGCATGGGGACCCCATGGGGACGTCACCCACCTTCTCGGTGACGTACTGGCAGTGCTTGAGGTCGTGGTCGCCGTCCGGGAGGATCTCGGGCTCCACGATGGGGACGATGCCGTTCTGAGGGGACACGGGGACAGTGGGACAGGGGAGGGGACACGGGGACACGGGGACGCGGCCCCAGGGGCACTTGGTGGCAATGGGACACGTCGGGGTGGAGCTGGGGACGGGGGGATGGGGACAACGTGGGGACACCATGGGGACATGGGATAGAGATGGGGACACCATGGGGACACCATGGGATAGAGATGGGGACACCATGGGGACATGGGACAGATGGGACACCATGGGGACACCATGGGGACATGGGATAGGGATGGGGACACCATGGGGATACAGATGGGGACACCATGGGGACACCATGGGGACATGGGATAGAGATGGGGACACCATGGGGATAGAGATGGGGACACCATGGGGATAGAGATGGGGACACCATGGGGACACCATGGGATAGAGATGGGGACACCATGGGGATAGAGATGGGGACACCATGGGGACACCATGGGATAGAGATGGGGACACCATGGGGACATGGGACAGAGATGGGGACACCATGGGGACACCATGGGGACATGGGATAGGGATGGGGACACCATGGGGATACAGATGGGGACACCATGGGGACAGAGATGGGGACACCATGGGGACATGGGACAGAGATGGGGACACCATGGGGACACCATGGGGACACCATGGGGACATGGGACAGAGATGGGGACACCATGGGGACAGAGATGGGGACACCATGGGGACATGGGACAGAGATGGGGACACCATGGGGACACCATGGGGACATGGGACAGAGATGGGGACACCATGGGGACACCATGGGGACACCATGGGGACATGGGACAGAGATGGGGACACCATGGGGACACCATGGGGACACCATGGGGACATGGGACAGAGATGGGGACACCATGGGGACCCCAAGGGCCATGGGGATGTGGCCTGAGTGGCACCTGGTGTCATTGGGACAGGTCTGGATGGAGCTGGGGGACACCAAGGGACATGGGGTGACACACCAGGGTGACACGAGGCCGTGGAGGTGCCACCGTGTCACTTGGAGGCCTCAACCCCAATGGATCCACCATTGACCCAAAACCAACCAACGTGGTGATGGGACGTGGTTCAACCCATGGGGGTGTGGGATGGTGGGGATGACATGGGGTGCCATGGGGTGACATGGGGTGACATGGGGTGACATGGGGTGACATGGGGTGACATGGGGTGACATGGGGTGACAAGAGGAGGTGCCACCGTGTCACTTGGAGGCCTCAACCCCAATGGATCCACCATTGACCCAAAACCCAACCAACGTGGTGATGGGACGGGATTCAACCCATGGGGTGCCAGCGGGTGCCATGGGGTGACATGGGGTGACAAGGGGGTGACACGAGGCCATGGAGGTGCCACCGTGTCGCTTGGATGCATCAACCCCAATGGATCCACCATTGACCCAAAACCAACCAACGTGGGTGATGGGATGGGATTGAACCCACAGGGTGACAGGGGGTGACAGGGGTGACATGGGGGTGACATGGGGTGACATGGGGTGACATGGGGTGACACACCGAGGTGACACGAGGCCGTGGAGGTGCCACCGTGTCACTTGGATGCATCAACCCCAATGGATCCACCATTGACCCAAAACCAACCAACGTGGTGATGGGACGTGGTTCAACCCATTGGGGTGTGGGATGGTGGGGATGACATGGGGTGACATGGGGGGACACGGGGTGACACGGGGTGACATGGGGTGACATGGGGTGACATGAGGTGACATCCCGAGGTGACACGAGGCTGTGGAGGTGCCACCGTGTCACTTGGATGCATCAACCCCAATGGATCCACCATTGACCCAAAACCAACCAACGTGGTGATGGGACGCGGCTCAACCCATGGGGTGGTGTGGGATGGTTTGGGGTGACATGGGGTGACATGGGGTGACACGGGGTGCCATGGGGTGACACGGGGTGACCCGGGGGCGCCACCTGCTGGCAGATGCTGGCGTAGCGCGCCAGCACGTTGGCGTTCTCCAGCACGGCCAGGCGGGACGGCGTGTGCGCCGAGATCTTGAGCACGCAGCGCCACTTGGCGAAGTCCGCGCCGTCCTTCTTGTACTGAGCGCAGCGCTCCATCAGCCCGTCCAGACCTGGGGACAGTGGGGACAATGGGGACAGTGGGGGCGATGGGGACATTGGGGGCAATGGGGACATTGGGGGGCATTGGGGACATTTGGGGGCATTGGGGGCAATGGGGACATTTGGGGGCATTTGGGGGCATTGGGGACATTTGGGGGCATTGGGGACATTTGGGGGCATTGGGGACATTGGGGGCAATGGGGACATTTGGGGGCATTGGGGACATTGGGGGCAATGGGGACATTTGGGGCAATGGGGACATTGGGGGGCAATGGGGGCAATGGGGGCATTGGGGACATTGGGGGCAATGGGGACATTTGGGGGCATTGGGGACATTGGGGGCAATGGGGACACTTGGGGGCATTGGGGACATTGGGGGCAATGGGGGCAATGACACTTTGTACTGGGCAGAGCGCTCCATGAGGCCATCGAGCCCTGGGGACATGGGGACATTGGGGACATTGGGGGCGATGGGGGCGATGGGAGCAATGGGAGCGATGGGAGCGATGGGAGCGATGGGGACGATGGAGAAGATGGGGACAATGGGGACAATGGAGTCAGTGGGGGCAATGGGGACATTGGGGACGATGGGGACATTATGGGCGATGGGGGCGATGGGGGCGATGGGGATAACAAGAACAATAGGGACAATGGGGTCAATGGGGACAACAGGGACAATGGGGACAACGGGGACAACGGGGTCTGTGGGACAATGGGGACCAGAGGGACAACGGGGTCTATGGGCACAATGGGGACAATGGGGACATGGGGACAATGGGGACATGGGGACAATGGGGACATGGGGACATGGGGACATGGGGACGCGGGCCCCGCGTCACTCACCCTGGGTGGTGGTCTCGCCGTTGGTGCCGGCCAGGGGCACCACCCCCTTGTCCACCTGGGGAGGGACACGGCACCATGGTCACCATGGTCACCATCGTCACCACCGTCACCATGGTCACCACCGTCACCATCGTCACCACCGTCACCACGGCCCCCAGCCCTGGGTCCCCTCCATGGTCCCCAGCGTCACCGTCAAGGTGACGATGCCCTTGATGTGCCCACAGCCCCACGATGTCCCCAAGGGGTCCCCAAGGTGTCCCCACCTCAACCCCACCAAGGCCACCTCAAGAACCCCCTTAGATGTGGCTCCTCCATTGACACCATTGACCCAAACCCACCCAACGCCCCAATGTCCCCAATGTCCCCATGTCCCCAATGTGTCCCTATGGTGTCCCTATGGTGTCTCTGTGGTGTCCCCAAGGTGTCCCCAAGGTGTCCCCACCTCAACCTGACCAAGGCCACCTCAAGAACCCCCTTAGATGTGGCTCCTCCATTGACACCATTGACCCAAACCCAACCAACACCCCAATGTCCCCAAACCCCCGATGTCCCCATGATGTCCCCACATCCCCATGATGTCCCCATGATGTCCCCATGTCCCAATGTGTCCCTATGGTGTCTCTATGGTGTCCCCACATCGATTCAACCAAGGCCACCTCAAGAACCCCCTTAGATGTGGCTCCTCCATTGACCCAAACCCACCCAACGCCCCAACGTCCCCAATGTCCCCATGTCCCCAGTGTGTCCCTATGGTGTCTCTATGGTGTCCCCAAGGTGTCCCCAAGGTGTCCCCACCTCAACTTGACCAAGGTCACCTCAAGAACCCCCTTAGATGTGGCTCCTCCATTGACACCATTGACCCAAACCCAACCAACACCCCAACGTCCCCAAACCCCCGATGTCCCCATGATGTCCCCATGATGTCCTCATGTCCCAATGTGTCCCTATGGTGTCTCTATGGTGTCCCCACATCAATTCAACCAAGGCCACCTCAAGATCCCCCTTAGATGTGGCTCCTCCATTGACCCAAACCCAACTAACACCCCAACGTCCCCAAACCCCTGATGTCCCCATGATGTCCCCACATCCCCATGATGTCCCCATGATGTCCCCATGTCCCAATGTGTCCCTATGGTGTCTCTATGGTGTCCCCACATCAATTCAACCAAGGCCACCTCAAGAACCCACTTAGATGCGGCTCCTCCATTGACCCAAACCCAACCAACGCCCCAACGTCCCCAATGTCCCCATGTCCCCAGTGTGTCCCTATGGTGTCTCTATGGTGTCTCTATGGTGTCCCCAAGGTGTCCCCAAGGTGTCCCCACCTCAACTTGACCAAGGGCACCTCAAGAACCCCCTTAGATGTGGCTCCTCCATTGACACCATTGACCCAAACCCACCCAACACCCCAACGTCCCCAAACCCCCGATGTCCCCATGATGTCCCCATGATGTCCTCATGTCCCAATGTGTCCCTATGGTGTCTCTATGGTGTCCCCACATCAATTCAACCAAGGCCACCTCAAGAACCCCCTTAGATGTGGCTCCTCCATTGACCCAAACCCAACTAACACCCCAATGTCCCCAAACCCCTGATGTCCCCATGATGTCCCCATGTCTCAATATGTCCCTAGGGTGTCCCTACAGTGTCCCCACATCAACTTGACCAAGGCCACCTCAAGAACCCCCTTAGATGCGGCTCCTCCATTGACCCAAACCCAACTAACACCCCAACGTCCCCAAACCCCCGATGTCCCCATGATGTCCCCACATCCCCATGATGTCCCCATGATGTCCCCATGTCCTCAATGTGTCCCCAAGGTGTCCCCACCTCAACCCCACCAAGGCCACCTCAAGAACCTCCTTAGATGTGGCTCCTCCATTGACACCATTGACCCAAACCCAACCAACACCCCAATGTCCCCAAACCCCCGATGTCCCCATGATGTTCCCATGTCTCAATGGGTTCCTATGGTGTCTCTATGGTATCTCCACATCAACTTGACCAGGGCCACCTCAAGAACCCCCTTAGATGCGGCTCCTCCATTGACACCATTGACCCAAACCCAACCAACGCCCCAACGTCCCCAAACCCCCGATGTCCCCATGATGTTCCCATGTCTCAATGGGTTCCTATGGTGTCTCTATGGTATCTCCACATCAACTTGACCAGGGCCACCTCAAGAACCCCCTTAGATGCGGCTCCTCCATTGACCCAAACCCAACCAACGCCCCAACGTCCCCGAATCCCGACGTCCCCACGATGTCCCCACGATGTCCCCACGTGTCCCACCTTGATGCCCACCAGGCCGCCCTTGGCGCGGATGACCTGGGGGAAGGGGCGCCCGTCGTCCGCCTTCTGGTAGAGCGTCTCGTGGAACAGGATGACGCCGCCGATGCAGGGGTCCACGCGCGCGTCCGCCGTGAACAGCAGCTGCCGGTACCAGCGCCGGTTCTCCTCCGTGTTCTCCGCGCCCACCGAGCTCAGCCGCTTCGCGATGCTGCCTGCGGGACCCGCGACAACCGCTTAGAACCGCTTGGAACCGCTTAGAGCTACCTAGAACCGCTTAGGACCTGTTGGAACCACTTAGGAACCACTTAGAACCACTTAGAACCACTTAGAACCACTTAGAACCAATAGGAACCACATAGAACCTAGAGGAGCCACTTAGGACCAGGTGGAACCACTTAGGACCAGGTGGAACCACTTAGGAACCACTTAGGAACCACTTAGGACCACTTAGGACCGGGAGGAACCGCTTAGGAACCGCTTAGGAAGCACTTAGGAAGCACTTAGGAAGCACTTAGGAAGCACTTAGGAAGCACTTAGGACCAGGAGGAACCAGTTGGAACTGCTTAGAGCTACTTAGAACCGCTTAGGACCTGTTGGAACCACTTAGGAACCACTTAGGACCAATAGGAACCACTTAGGAACCACATAGAACCACGTAGAACCACATAGAACCTAGAGGAGCCACTTAGGACCAGGTGGAACCACTTAGGACCAGGTGGAACCAGGAGGAACCACTTAGGACCAGGAGGAACCACTTAGGAACCACTTAGAACCACTTAGAACCAGGTGGAACCACTTAGAACCAGGTGGAACCACTTAGGAACCACTTAGGAACCACTTACTTAGGACCAGGAGGCACCACTTAGAACTACTTAGAACCACTTAGAACCAGGAGGAACCAGTTGGAACCACTTAGAACCACTTAGAACCTGTTGGAACCGCTTAGGAACCACTTGGAACCACTTGGAACTACTTGGAACTACTTAGGACCAGGTGGAACCACTTAGGAACCACTTAGGACCACTTAGGACCAGGAGGAACCACTTAGGAACCGCTTAGGAACCAGTTGGAACTGCTTAGAGCTACTTAGAACCGCTTAGGACCTGTTGGAACCACTTAGGAACCACTTAGAACCGCTTAGGAACCACTTGGAACCACTTGGAACTACTTAGGACCAGGTGGAACCACTTAGGAACCACTTAGGACCACTTAGGACCAGGAGGAACCACTTAGAACCAGGTGGAACCAGGTGGAACCACTTAGAACCACTTAGAACCACTTAGGAACCACTTAGGAACCACTTAGAACCGCTTAGAACCACTTAGGACCAGGAGGAACCACTTAGGAAGCACTTAGGACCAGTTGGAACCAATAGGAACCACTTAGGACCAGGAGGAACCAGTTGGAACTGCTTAGAGCTACTTAGAACCGCTTAGGACCTGTTGGAACCACTTAGGAACCACTTAGAACCGCTTAGGAACCACTTGGAACTACTTAGGAACCACTTGGAACTACTTAGGACCAGGTGGAACCACTTAGGACCAGGTGGAACCACTTAGGAACCACTTAGAACCAGGTGGAACCGCTTAGAACCAGGTGGAACCAGGAAGAACCACTTAGGACCAGGAGGAACCACTTAGGACCAGGAGGAACCACTTAGGAACCACTTAGGACCACTGAGAACCACTTAGAACCAGGAGGAACCACTTAGGACCAGGTGGCACCACTTAGGAACCACTTAGAACCACTTAGAACCAGGAGGAACCAATAGGAACCACTTAGGACGAGTAGGAACCCCTTAGAACCAGAAGGCACCAGTTGGAACCACTTAGGACCAGGAGGAACCAATAGGAACCACTTAGAACCAGGAGGCACCACTTAGGACCAGTTGGAACCACTTAGGACCAGTTGGAACCACTTAGGAACCCATAGGAACCCAAGGGAACCAGGAGGAACCAGTTGGAACCAGGAGGAACCACTCAGAGCTACTTAGAACCACTTAGGACCAGTTGGAACCATTTAGAACCAGGTGGAACCACTTAGGAAGCACTTAAAACTACTTGGAACCACTTAGGACCAGGTGGAACCACTTAGGACCAGGAGGAACCAATAGGAACCGCTTAGGACCAGTTGGAACCGCTTAGAACCAGGTGGAACCAGGAAGAACCACTTAGGACCAGGAGGAACCACTTAGGAACCACTTAGGAACCGCTTAGAAGCACTTAGGACCACTTAGGAACCACTTAGGAACCACTTAGAACCAGGAGGCACCAGTTGGAACCAGGAGGCACCAGTTGGAACCACTTGGAACCACTTAGAACCAGGAGGAACCATTTAGAACCAGGTGGAACCACTCAGGACCAGGTGGAACCACTTAGGACCAGGAGGCACCACTTAGGACCAGGAGGAACCACTTAGGAACTGCTTAGGACCACTTAGGACCAGGAGGAACCAGTTGGAACTGCTTAGAGCTACTTAGAACCGCTTAGGACCTGTTGGAACCACTTAGGAACCACTTAGAACCAGGAGGAACCACTTGGAACTACTTAGGACCAGGTGGAACCACTTAGGACCAGGTGGAACCACTTAGGACCAGGTGGAACCACTTAGGACCACTTAGGACCAGGAGGAACCACTTAGGACCAGGAGGAACCACTTAGGACCAGGAGGAACCAGGTGGAACCACTTAGAACCAGGTGGAACCACTTAGGAACCACATAGAACCACGTAGAACCACATAGAACCTAGAGGAGCCACTTAGGACCAGGAGGAACCACTTAGGAACCACTTACTTAGGACCAGGAGGCACCACTTAGAACTACTTAGAACCACTTACAACCAGGAGGAACCAGTTGGAACCACTTAGAACCACTTAGGACCTGTTGGAACCGCTTAGGAACCACTTGGAACCACTTGGAACTACTTAGGACCAGGTGGAACCACTTAGGAACCACTTAGGACCACTTAGGACCAGGAGGAACCACTTAGGAACCGCTTAGGAACCGCTTAGGACCACGAGAAACCAATAGGAACCACTTAGGACCAGGAGGAACCACTTAGGAACCACTTAGAACCACTTAGGAAGCACTTAGGAAGCACTTAGGAAGCACTTAGGAAGCACTTAGGAAGCACTTAGGAAGCACTTAGGACCAGTTGGAACCAATAGGAACCACTTAGGACCAGGAGGAACCAGTTGGAACTGCTTAGAGCTACTTAGAACCGCTTAGGACCTGTTGGAACCACTTAGGAACCACTTAGGACCAATAGGAACCACTTAGGAACCACATAGAACCACGTAGAACCACATAGAACCTAGAGGAGCCACTTAGGACCAGGTGGAACCACTTAGGACCAGGTGGAACCAGGAGGAACCACTTAGGACCAGGAGGAACCACTTAGGAACCACTTAGAACCACTTAGAACCAGGTGGAACCACTTAGAACCAGGTGGAACCACTTAGGAACCACTTAGGAACCACTTACTTAGGACCAGGAGGCACCACTTAGAACTACTTAGAACCACTTAGAACCAGGAGGAACCAGTTGGAACCACTTAGAACCACTTAGAACCTGTTGGAACCGCTTAGGAACCACTTGGAACCACTTGGAACTACTTGGAACTACTTAGGACCAGGTGGAACCACTTAGGAACCACTTAGGACCACTTAGGACCAGGAGGAACCACTTAGGAACCGCTTAGGAACCAGTTGGAACTGCTTAGAGCTACTTAGAACCGCTTAGGACCTGTTGGAACCACTTAGGAACCACTTAGAACCGCTTAGGAACCACTTGGAACCACTTGGAACTACTTAGGACCAGGTGGAACCACTTAGGAACCACTTAGGACCACTTAGGACCAGGAGGAACCACTTAGAACCAGGTGGAACCAGGTGGAACCACTTAGAACCACTTAGAACCACTTAGGAACCACTTAGGAACCACTTAGAACCGCTTAGAACCACTTAGGACCAGGAGGAACCACTTAGGAAGCACTTAGGACCAGTTGGAACCAATAGGAACCACTTAGGACCAGGAGGAACCAGTTGGAACTGCTTAGAGCTACTTAGAACCGCTTAGGACCTGTTGGAACCACTTAGGAACCACTTAGAACCGCTTAGGAACCACTTGGAACTACTTAGGAACCACTTGGAACCACTTAGGACCAGGTGGAACCACTTAGGACCAGGTGGAACCACTTAGGACCAGGTGGAACCACTTAGGAACCACTTAGAACCAGGTGGAACCGCTTAGAACCAGGTGGAACCAGGAAGAACCACTTAGGACCAGGAGGAACCACTTAGGACCAGGAGGAACCACTTAGGAACCACTTAGGACCACTGAGAACCACTTAGAACCAGGAGGAACCACTTAGGACCAGGTGGCACCACTTAGGAACCACTTAGAACCACTTAGAACCACTTAGAACCAGGAGGAACCAATAGGAACCACTTAGGACGAGTAGGAACCCCTTAGAACCAGAAGGCACCAGTTGGAACCACTTAGGACCAGGAGGAACCAATAGGAACCACTTAGAACCAGGAGGCACCACTTAGGACCAGTTGGAACCACTTAGGACCAGTTGGAACCACTTAGGAACCCATAGGAACCCAAGGGAACCAGGAGGAACCAGTTGGAACCAGGAGGAACCACTCAGAGCTACTTAGAACCACTTAGGACCAGTTGGAACCATTTAGAACCAGGTGGAACCACTTAGGAAGCACTTAAAACTACTTGGAACCACTTAGGACCAGGTGGAACCACTTAGGACCAGGAGGAACCAATAGGAACCGCTTAGGACCAGTTGGAACCGCTTAGAACCAGGTGGAACCAGGAAGAACCACTTAGGACCAGGAGGAACCACTTAGGAACCACTTAGGAACCGCTTAGAAGCACTTAGGACCACTTAGGAACCACTTAGGAACCACTTAGAACCAGGAGGCACCAGTTGGAACCAGGAGGCACCAGTTGGAACCACTTGGAACCACTTAGAACCAGGAGGAACCATTTAGAACCAGGTGGAACCACTCAGGACCAGGTGGAACCACTTAGGACCAGGAGGCACCACTTAGGACCAGGAGGCACCACTTAGGAACTGCTTAGGACCACTTAGGACCAGGAGGAACCATTTGGAACCACTTAGAACCAGTTGGAACCACTTAGAACCAGTTGGAACCACTTAGAACCAGTTGGAACCACTTAGGACCAGGAGGAACCACTTAGGACCAGGAGGAACCAATAGGAACCACTTAGGACCAATAGGAACCAGGAGGAACCAATAGGAACCACTTAGGACCAGTAGGAACCACTTAGGACCAGAAGGCACCAGTTGGAACCACTTAGGACCAGGAGGAACCAATAGGAACCACTTAGAACCAGGAGGCACCACTTAGGACCAGTTGGAACCACTTAGGAACCCATAGGAACCCAAGGGAACCAGGAGGAACCAGGAAGAACCACTTAGGACCAGTTGGAACCACTTAGAACCAGGAGGAACCACTTAGGACCAGGAGGCACCACTTAGGACCAGGAGGCACCACTTAGGAACCACTTAGAACCACTTAGAACCACTTAGGACCAGGAGGGACCAGTTGGAATCGCTTAGAACCAGGAGGAACTGCTTAGAACTACTTAGAACCGCTTAGAACCAGGAGAAACCACTTACTTAGAACCAGGAGGGACCACTTAGGACAGGAGGAACCACTTAGGACCATGAGGAACCATTTGGAACCACTTAGAACCAATAGGAACCACTTAGAACCAGGAGGCACCAGCTGGAACCACTTAGGACCAGGAGGAACCAGTTGGACCCGCTTGGAACCAGGAGGAACCACTTAGAGCTACTTAGAACCACTTAGGACCTGTTGGAACCACTTAGGAACCACTTAGAACCACTTACTTAAGACCAGGAGGCACCACTTAGAACTACTTAGAACCACTTAGAACCAGGAGGAACCAGTTGGAACCAGAGGAACCACTTAGAACCAGGAGGCACCAATAGGAACCACTTAGGACCTGTTGGAACCAGCTGGAACCAGGAGGACCCGCTTAGAACAAGGAGGACCCGCTTAGGACCAATAGGAACCACTTAGGACCAGGAGGAACCGCTTAGGAACCACTTAGAACTACTTAGAACCACTTAGAACCAATAGGAACCACTTAGGACCAGGAGGACCCACTTAGGACCACTTAGAACCAATAGGAACCGCTTAGAACCAGGAGGAACCAATAGGAACCACTTAAAACCAAAAGGAACCACGTAGGACCAGTTGGAACCACTCAGGACCACGAGGAACCAATAGGAACCGCTTAGAACCAATAGGAACCACTTAGGACCAGGAGGAACCAATAGGAACCACTTAGGACCAGGAGGAACCACTTAGGACCAGTTAGAACTACTTAGAACCACTTAGAACCAATAGGAACCACTTAGAACCAGGTGGGACCATTTAGGACCAGGTGGGACCAGTTGGAACCGCTTAGAACTACTTAGAACCACTTAGGAACCACTTGGAACTACTTAGAACCACTTAGAACCTGGAGGGACCACTTGAAACCAGGAGGGACCACTTAGAACCGCTTAGAACCACTTAGAACCGCTTAGGACCTGTTGGAACCACTTAGGAACCACTTAGAACCACTTAGGACCAGGAGGCACCACTTAGGAACCACTTAGAACTACTTAAAACCACTTAGGACCAGGAGGAATCATTTGGAACCACTTAGGACCAGTTGGAACGACTTAGGAACCACTTACAACTACTTAGAAACACTTAGGACCAGGAGGAGCCGCTTAGGACCAGTTGGAACCACTTAGGAACCACTTAGGACCACTTAGGACCAGGAGGCACCAGTTGAAAGCGCTTAGAACCAGGAGGAACCAATAAAAACCGCTTAGAACCAGAAGGAACCAATAGGAACCACTTCGAACCAACAGGAACCAATAGGAACCACTTCGAACCACTTAGAACCAAGAGAAACCACTTAGGACCAGGAGGAGCCACTTAGGACCAGTTGGAACTACTTAGAACCACTTAGAACCAGGAGGAACCACTTAGGACCAGTTGGAACCACTTAGGAACCGCTTGGAACCGCTTAGGAACCGCTTAGGAACCACTTAGAACCACTTGGAACCACTTGGAACTACTTATAACCGCTTAGGACCTGTTGGAACCACTTAGGAACCACTTAGGAACCAGGAGGGACCAGGAGGGACCAATAGGAACCACTTAGGACCAGGAGGCACCACTTAGGACCAGGAGGAACCAGTTGGAACCACTTAGAACCAATAGGAAACACTTAGAACCAGGTGGAACCGCTTAGGACCAGGAGGCACCAATAGGAACCACTTAGAACCAGGAGGAACCAGTTGGAACCACTTAGGACCAGGAGGAACCAATAGGAACCGCTTAGAACCAATAGGAACCGCTTACTTAGAACCAGGAGGGACCGCTTACTTACTTAGGACCAGGAGGAACCACTTAGGACCAGGAGGAACCAGTTGGAACCAGAAGGAAACAGTTGGAACCAGTTGGAACCACTTAGGACCACGAGGAACCAGTTGGACCCGCTTAGAACCAGTAGGAACCATGTAGAACCAAAAGGAACCGCTTAGAACCAAGAGGAACCAATAGGACCCATTTGGAACCACTTAGAACCAATAGAAACCGCTTAGAACCAGGAGGAACCACTTAGGACCACGAGGAACCAATAGGAACCACTTAGGACCAGGAGCAACCACTTAGAACTACTTAGAACCACTTAGAACCAGGAGGAACCAGTTGGAACCAATAGGAACCAATGGGAACCACTTAGAACCAGGAGGAACCGCTTAGGACCAGGAGGAACCAGTTGGACCTGCTTAGAACCAAGAGGAAACACTTAGAACCAGGAGGAACCACTTAGAACCAGTTGGAACCGCTTAGGACCAGGAAGAACCAATAGGAGCCACTTAGGACCAGGAGGAACCACTTAGAACCAGGACAACCCATTTGGAACCACTTAGAACCAATAGGAACTGCTTAGGACCAGGAGGAAGCGCTTAGAACCAGTTGGAACCAATAGGAACCACTTAGAACCAGTTGGAACCACTTAGAACCAGGTGGAGCCACTTAGAACCAATAGGAACCGCTTAGGACCAGCAGGAACCACTTACTTAGAACCAATAGGAACCACTTAGGACCAGGAGGAACCATTTGGAACCACTTAGGACCAATAGGAACCACTTAGGACCAGTTGGACCCACTTAGGACCAGTACGAACCAGTAACCACCACTGGGCTCCTGGGGATGCTCCTCATTGGTCCCAGTAGCTCCCAGGAGGTCTCAGGGTCCCCCTGGTGCCACCTTGATGTCCCCACATCCCTCACAATGTTCCCTGTGGTCATCCCAGTACAAACCAGTTCATCCCAGTATAAACCAGTAACCACCACTGGGCTCCTGGGGATGCTCCTCAGGGGTCCCAGTAGCTCCCAGTGCAGCCCGAGGAGGTCTCGGGGTCCCCTTGGTGTCCCCAGATCCTCTACAGTGTTCCCTGTGGTCATCCCAGTATAAACCAGTTCATCCCAGTACAAACCAGTTCATCCCAGTACAAACCAGTAGCCACCACTGGGTTTCTAGGGATGCTCCTCAGGGGTCCCAGTAGCTCCCAGTGCAGCCCCAGGAGGTCTCAGGGTCCCCCCAATGACCCCAGATCCCTCACAATGGTTCCTGCACCCATCCCAGTATAAACCAGTTAAAACCAGTATAAACCAGTAACCACCATTGGGCTCCTGGGGATGCTCCTCATTGGTCCCAGTAGCTCCCAGGAGGTCTCAGGGTCCCCCTGGTGCCACCTTGATGTCCCCACATCCCTCACAATGTTCCCTGTGGTCATCCCAGTATAAACCAGTTCATCCCAGTATAAACCAGTAACCACCACTGGGCTCCTGGGGATGCCCCTGAGGGGTCCCAGTAGCTCCCAGTGCAGCCCCAGGAGGTCTCGGGGTCCCCCTGATGACCCCCAGATCCTCTACAGTGTTCCCTGTGGTCATCCCAGTACAAACCAGTTCATCCCAGTACAAACCAGTTCATCCCAGTATAAACCAGTCCATCCCAGTATAAACCAGTAACCACCACTGGGCTCCTGGGGATGACCCTGAGGGGTCCCAGTAGCTCCCAGGAGGTCTCAGGGTCCCCCTGGTGCCACCTTGATGTCCCCAGATCCCTCACAATGTTCCCTGTGGTCATCCCAGTACAAACCAGTTCATCCCAGTACAAACCAGTTCATCCCAGTACAAACCAGTAACCACCACTGGGCTCCTGGGGATGCCCCTGAGGGGTCCCAGTAGCTCCCAGTGCAGCCCCAGGAGGTCTTGGGGTCCCCCTGATGTCCCCAGATCCTTCATAATGGTTCCTGCACCCATCCCAGTATAAACCAGTTACAACCAGTATAAACCAGTCCATCCCAGTATAAACCAGTAACCACCCCGTGGCTCCTGGGGATGCCCCTGAGGGGTCCCAGTAGCTCCCAGTGCAGCCCCGGGGTCCCCGTGATGTCACCTTGATGTCCCCAGATCAGTCACAATGTCTCCTGCACCCATCCCAGTATAAACCAGTTACAACCAGTATCAACCAGTAACCACCACTGGGCTCCTGGGGATGACCCTGAGGGGTCCCAGTCTGTCCCAGTGCCGTCCCAGTCTGTCCCAGTCTGTCCCAGTCTGTCCCAGTGCCATCCCAGTCCCTCCCAGTCCCTCCCAGTCCCCCCCAGTACCATCCCAGTGCCCCCCAATCCCTCCCAGTATATCCCAGTCTATCCCAGTGGGTCCCAGTGCTCACCAGTGGACTCATTGGTGGCCAGGATGCCCTTGCTGGGGCCACTCCAGTCCCTCCCAGTCCCCCCCAGTCCATCCCAGTCCATCCCAGTCCATCCCAGTCCACCCCACTATGTCCCAGTCCATCCCAGTATATCCCAGTTTGTCCCAGTATATCCCAGTACTCATCGGCGGCCAGGATGCCCTTGTGGGGGCCACCCCAGTCCCCCCCAGTCCCTCCCAGTCCCTCCCAGTGCCCCCCAGTTCCCTCCCAGTCCCTCCCAGTCCCTCCCAGTCCCTCCCAGTATATCCCAGTTTGTCCCAGTATATCCCAGTTTGTCCCAGTATATCCCAGTACTCACCGGTGGCCAGGATGCCCTTGCTGGGGCCACCCCAGTCCCCCCCAGTCCCTCCCAGTCCCTCCCAGTACAGACCGGTGGACTCATCGGCGGCCAGGATGCCCTTGGTGGGGGCCACCCCAGTCCCTCCCAGTCCATCCCAGTATATCCCAGTTCATCCCAGTCCATCCCAGTCCATCCCAGTCCATCCCAGTCCCTCCCAGTCCATCCCAGTCCTATCCCAGTCCTATCCCAGTCCACCCCAGTCCCTCCCAGTCTGTCCCAGTATATCCCAGTGCTCACCGGTGGACTCATCGGCGGCCAGGATGCCCTTCCCGGGGACCACCCCAGTCCCTCCCAGTCCATCCCAGTCCATCCCAGTCCATCCCAGTCCACCCCAGTCCATCCCAGTCCATCCCAGTCCATCCCAGTGCCATCCCAGTCCATCCCAGTGCCATCCCAGTTCGCTCCCAGTCCATCCCAGTCCACCCCAGTCCCCCTCAGTCTCACCAGTGGACTCACCGGTGGCCAGGATGCCCTTGCTGGGGCCACCCCAGTCCATCCCAATCCCCTCCCAGTATATCCCAGTTCATCCCGGTGCCATCCCAGTGCCACCCCAGTCCCTCCCAGTCTATCCCAGTCCCTCCCAGTATACCCCAGTATATCCCAGTCCCTCCCAGTCCCATCCCAGTGCCACCCCAGTCCCCTCCCAGTCCCTCCCAGTCCCTCCCAGTCCCTCCCAGTCCATTCCCAGTCCATTCCCAGTCCCTCCCAGTCCCTCCCAGTCCATCCCAGTCCCTCCCAGTCCCTCCCAGTCCCCCCCAGTCCCTCCCAGTCCCTCCCAGTCCCTCCCAGTCCCTCCCAATCCATCCCAGTCCATCCCAGTCCATCCCAGTCCCATCCCAGTCCCCCCCAGTCCCCCCCAGTCCATCCCAGTCCATCCCAGTCCCCCCCAGTCCCTCCCAGTCCATCCCAGTCCATCCCAGTCCATCCCAGTCCCTCCCAGTCCATCCCAGTCCATCCCAGTCCCCCCCAGTCCCTCCCAGTCCCCCCCAGTCCCTCCCAGTCCCTCCCAGTCCATCCCAGTCCATCCCAGTGCCCCCCAGTCCCCTCCCAATCCCTCCCAGTATATCCCAGTGGGTCCCAGTGCTCACCAGTGGACTCATTGGTGGCCAGGATGCCCTTGTGGGGGCCACCCCAGTCCCTCCCAGTCCATCCCAGTCCATCCCAGTATATCCCAGTTCATCCCAGTGTCATCCCAGTGCCATCCCAGTCCATCCCAGTCCCTCCCAGTCCATCCCAGTCCATCCCAGTCCCTCCCAGTCCCTCCCAGTCCCATCCCAGTCCCTCCCAGTCCATCCCAGTCCCTCCCAGTCCCTCCCAGTCCCTCCCAGTCCATCCCAGTCCATCCCAGTCCCTCCCAGTCCCTCCCAGTCCATCCCAGTATATCCCAGTCCCTCCCAGTCCCTCCCAGTGCCATCCCAGTCCATCCCAGTCCATCCCAGTCCCTCCCAGTCCCTCCCAGTCCCTCCCAGTCCATCCCAGTCCTATCCCAGTCCATCCCAGTCCATCCCAGTCCCATCCCAGTGCCCCCCAGTCCCCTCCCAATCCCTCCCAGTCTATCCCAGTGGGTCCCAGTGCTCACCAGTGGACTCACCGGTGGCCAGGATGCCCTTGTGGGGGCCACCCCAGTCCCTCCCAGTCCATCCCAATCCCCTCCCAGTATATCCCAGTTCATCCCAGTGCCATCCCAGTGCCCCCCAGTTCGCTCCCAGTCCCTCCCAGTCCCATCCCAGTGCCACCCCAGTCCCTCCCAGTCCCATCCCAGTGCCACCCCAGTCCCTCCCAGTCTATCCCAGTCCCTCCCAGTCCCTCCCAGTCCCTCCCAGTCCCCCCAGCCCCCCAGCCTCACCGGTGGACTCATCGGCGGCCAGGATGCCCTTGCCCGGGGCCACGATGCGCTGGGCGATGGTGGCCAGCTCCTGCTTCTGCTCGGGGGTCAGCGCGGCCACCGGCGGCGTCATGGCGGCTACGGGAACCGCGGCTCAGCAGGGACCCCGGCGTGCCCCAAGGGACCCCGGAGTGCCCCAGGGGACCCAGGAGTGCCCCAAGGGACCCCGGAGTGCCCCAAAGGACCCCAGAGTGCCCCAAGGGACCCCGGAGTGCCCCAGGGGACCCAGGAGTGCCCCAAAGGACCCCGGAGTGCCCCAAAGGACCCCAGAGTGCCCCAAGGGACCCCGGAGTGCCCCAAGGGACCCCGGCGTCCGGGAGGGACCCAGGAGTGCCCCAAGGGACCCCGGCGTGCCCCAAGGGACCCAGGAGTGCCCCAAGGGACCCAGGAGTGCCCCAAGGGACCCCGGCGTCCGGGAGGGACCCCGAAGTGCCCCAAGGGACCCCGGCGTGCCCCAAGGGACCCAGGAGTGCCCCAAGGGACCCCGGAGTGCCCCAAGGGACCCAGGCGTCCGGGAGGGACCCAGGCGTCCGGGAGGGACCCCGGCGTGCCCCAAAGGACCCAGGCGTCCGGGAGGGACCCAGGCGTCCGGGCACCAAGTAGTGCAAGGACCCAGGAGAGGGGGAGGGGACCCAAATAGGGGACCCAGGAGTTTGGGAAAGGGACCCAGGAGTTCGGGAGGGGACCCATATGTCCAGGGGACCCAGGAGTGCTGGGGGAGGGGGGACCCAGGAGTCCTGGGGACCCAGGCGTCCGGGGGGGACCCAGGAGTTCGGGAGGGACCCAGGAGTTCGGGAGGGACCCAGGAGTTCGGGAGGGGACCCAGGAGTTCGGGAGGGGACCCAGGAGTTCGGGAGGGGACCCAGGAGTGCAAGGAGCCAGGAGAGTGGGAGGGACCCAGGCATCCGGGAGGGACCCAGGAGTGCCCCAAAGGACCCAGGAGTTCTGGGGAGGGACCCAGGAGTTCGGGAGGGACCCAGGAGAGTGGGAAGGACCCAGGCGTCTGGAAAAGGGACCCAGGAGTGCGGGAAAGGGACCCAGGAGTTCGGGAGGGACCCAGGCGTCCGGCTGTTCCCCCCTCCCCCCCCCCCCAAGGGCGTTTGAAGGGCAGGAACAGGGACCCAGGCGTCCGGGCGGCCCCTCCCCCCCACACGTGTCCCCCCAAATCTGCCCCTTTTACCCCAAATCTGCGCTTTTCACCCCAAATCCGCCCCTTTTCACCCCTAAATTTGCCTCTTTTTGCCCAAAATCTGCCCTTTTCACCCCAAAATCCGCCTCCAACCCCTCAAATCTGCCCCTTTCACCCCAAATCTGCCCCTTTCACCCCAAAATCTGCCCCTTTTACACCAAAATCTCCACTTTTCACCCCAAAATCTCCACTTTTCACCCCAAAATCTGCGCTTTTCACCCCAAAATCTGCCCCTTTTACCCCAAAATCTGCACTTTTCACCCCCAAATCTGCCCTTTTTACCCCAAAATCTCCACTTTTCACCCCAAATCTGCCCCTTTTACCCCAAAATCTGCACTTTTCACCCCAAATCTGCCCCTTTCACCCCCAAATCTGCCCCTTTTACCCCAAAATCTCCACTTTTCACCCCAAAATCTCCACTTTTCACCCCAAATCTGCCCCTTTCACCCCTAAATTCGCCGCTTTTTACCCCAAAATCTCCACTTTTCACCCCAAACCCGCCTCCAAACCCCCAAATCTGCCGCTTTTAACCTCAAATCTGCCCTTTTTTACCCCAAATCCGCCGATTTCACCCCAAAATCCGCTCCCCCCTCCCCCCACCTGCTCGTGGCGTGCGGGCCGGGGGCGGGGCCACAGCGTTGTGACGTCATTACGCTCCCCCCCCCTCCCAGCCGGGAGCGGCTCTTAAAGGGGCAACGGCCGCAACGTCCCGGCCTTAAAGGGGCAACGGCCGCTGTGAGTCACTGTGGGGCCCACGAGGGGGAATTTTGGGGTGTCAGGGGGGGTTGGGGAGCCATGGGGGGTCCTAAGGGGCTTTGGGGGGACCCAGGAGTGCGGGAGGGACCCTGGAGTTCGGGAGGGACCCAGGAGTGGGGGGGGGGGACCCTGCAATGCGGGAGGGACCCAGGAGTTCGGGAAGGGACCCAGGAGTGCGGGAGGGACCCAGGCGTCCGGGAATGGGATCCAGGAGGGGGGGGGGGACCCTGCAATGCGGAGGGACCCAGGAGTGCGGGAGGGGACCCAGGAGTTCGGGAAGGGACCCAGGAGTTCGGGAGGGGACCCAGGAGTTCGGGAGGGACCCAGGAGTGCGGGAGGGGACCCAGGAGTTCTGGGGGACCCAGGAGTGCGGGAGGGGACCCCCCTGGACCCCCGTATGGAGACCCAGAGTCCATGAACCTTCTCCTGGTCCCACATCTCAAGGGGGACCCAGGAGTTCGGGGGGGACCCAGGAGTTCGGGAGGGGACCCAGGAGTCCGG
>NW_028115711.1:0-77430 GCF_964273445.1 Streptopelia decaocto
TTGAAGCTTTTAAAATTCTCTCTAGAATTTTCAAAATCCATGGCCACATGTTTACAATTTCACGTCAAAATTGCTAAAATTCCAGTTGAAATTTTTTCAAAGTCCCTGAAAAATTTTCCAATTTTTGTCCCAATTCTTCCCATTCCCATTGAAACTTTTCAAATCCCTCTCAAAATTGTTGAAATTCTCTTGAAGCTTTTAAAATTCTCTCTAGAATTTTCAAAATCCATGTCCACATGTTTACAATTTCACGTCAAAAAATGGCTAAAATTCCAGTTGAAATTTTTTCAAAGTCCCTTAAAAATTTTCCAATTTTTGTCCCAATTCTTCCCATTCCCATTGAAACTTTTCAAATCCCTCTCAAAATTGTGGAAATTCTCTTGAAGCTTTTAAAATTCTCTCTAGAATTTTCAAAATCCATGTCCACATGTTTACAATTTCACGTCAAAAAATGGCTAAAATTCCAGTTGAAATTTTTTCAAAGTCCCTTAAAAATTTTCCAATTTTTGTCCCAATTCTTCCCATTCCCATTGAAACTTTTCAAATCCCTCTCAAAATTGTTGAAATTCTGTTGAAGCTTTTAAAATTCTCTCTAGAATTTTCAAAATCCATGGCCACATGTTTACAATTTCATGTCAAAAAATTGCTAAAATTCCAGTTGAAATTTTTTCAAAGTCCCTTAAAAATTTTCCAATTTTTGTCCCAATTCTTCCCATTCCCATTGAAACTTTTCAAATCCCTCTCAAAATTGTGGAAATTCTCTTGAAGCTTTTAAAATTCTCTCTAGAATTTTCAAAATCCATGTCCACATGTTTACAATTTCACGTCAAAAAATGGCTAAAATTCCAGTTGAAATTTTTTCAAAGTCCCTTAAAAATTTTCCAATTTTTGTCCCAATTCTTCCCATTCCCATTGAAACTTTTCAAATCCCTCTCAAAATTGTTGAAATTCTGTTGAAGCTTTTAAAATTCTCTCTAGAATTTTCAAAATCCATGTCCACATGTTTACAATTTCACGTCACAAAATGGCTAAAATTCCAGTTGAAATTTTTTCAAAGTCCCTGAAAAATTTTCCAATTTTTGTCCCAATTCTTCCCATTCCCATTGAAACTTTTCAAATCCCTCTCAAAATTGTTGAAATTCTGTTGAAGCTTTTAAAATTCTCTCTAGAATTTTCAAAATCCATGTCCACATGTTTACAATTTCACGTCAAAAAATGGCTAAAATTCCAGTTGAAATTTTTTCAAAGTCCCTTAAAAATTTTCCAATTTTTGTCCCAATTCTTCCCATTCCCATTGAAACTTTTCAAATCCCTCTCAAAATTGTTGAAATTCTGTTGAAGCTTTTAAAATTCTCTCTAGAATTTTCAAAATCCATGTCCACATGTTTACAATTTCACGTCAATAAATGGCTAAAATTCCAGTTGAAATTTTTTCAAAGTCCCTTAAAAATTTTCCAATTTTTGTCCCAATTCTTCCCATTCCCATTGAAACTTTTCAAATCCCTCTCAAAATTGTTGAAATTCTGTTGAAGCTTTTAAAATTCTCTCTAGAATTTTCAAAATCCATGTCCACATGTTTACAATTTCACGTCAAAAAATGGCTAAAATTCCAGTTGAAATTTTTTCAAAGTCCCTTAAAAATTTTCCAATTTTTGTCCCAATTCTTCCCATTCCCATTGAAACTTTTCAAATCCCTCTCAAAATTGTTGAAATTCTGTTGAAGCTTTTATAATTCTCTCTAGAATTTTCAAAATCCATGTCCACATGTTTACAATTTCACGTCAAAAAATTGCTAAAATTCCAGTTGAAATTTTTTCAAAGTCCCTTAAAAATTTTCCAATTTTTGTCCCAATTCTTCCCATTCCCATTGAAACTTTTCAAATCCCTCTCAAAATTGTTGAAATTCTGTTGAAGCTTTTAAAATTCTCTCTAGAATTTTCAAAATCCATGTCCACATGTTTACAATTTCACGTCAAAAAATGGCTAAAATTCCAGTTGAAATTTTTTCAAAGTCCCTTAAAAATTTTCCAATTTTTGTCCCAATTCTTCCCATTCCCATTGAAACTTTTCAAATCCCTCTCAAAATTGTTGAAATTCTCTTGAAGCTTTTAAAATTCTCTCTAGAATTTTCAAAATCCATGTCCACATGTTTACAATTTCACGTCAAAAAATGGCTAAAATTCCAGTTGAAATTTTTTCAAAGTCCCTTAAAAATTTTCCAATTTTTGTCCCAATTCTTCCCATTCCCATTGAAACTTTTCAAATCCCTCTCAAAATTGTTGAAATTCTCTTGAAGCTTTTAAAATTCTCTCTAGAATTTTCAAAATCCATGTCCACATGTTTACAATTTCACATCAAAAAATGGCTAAAATTCCAGTTGAAATTTTTTCAAAGTCCCTTAAAAATTTTCCATTTTTTGTCCCAATTCTTCCCATTCCCATTGAAACTTTTCAAATCCCTCTCAAAATTGTTGAAATTCTGTTGAAGCTTTTAAAATTCTCTCTAGAATTTTCAAAATCCATGTCCACATGTTTACAATTTCACGTCAAAATTGCTAAAATTCCAGTTGAAATTTTTTCAAAGTCCCTGAAAAATTTTCCAATTTTTGTCCCAATTCTTCCCATTCCCATTGAAACTTTTCAAATCCCTCTCAAAATTGTTGAAATTCTGTTGAAGCTTTTAAAATTCTCTCTAGAATTTTCAAAATCCATGTCCACATGTTTACAATTTCACGTCACAAAATGGCTAAAATTCCAGTTGAAATTTTTTCAAAGTCCCTGAAAAATTTTCCAATTTTTGTCCCAATTCTTCCCATTCCCATTGAAACTTTTCAAATCCCTCTCAAAATTGTTGAAATTCTGTTGAAGCTTTTAAAATTCTCTCTAGAATTTTCAAAATCCATGTCCACATGTTTACAATTTCACGTCAAAAAATGGCTAAAATTCCAGTTCAAATTTTTTCAAAGTCCCTTAAAAATTTTCCAATTTTTGTCCCAATTCTTCCCATTCCCATTGAAACTTTTCAAATCCCTCTCAAAATTGTGGAAATTCTCTTGAAGCTTTTAAAATTCTCTCTAGAATTTTCAAAATCCATGTCCACATGTTTACAATTTCATGTCAAAAAATGGCTAAAATTCCAGTTGAAATTTTTTCAAAGTCCCTTAAAAATTTTCCAATTTTTTTCCCAATTCTTCCCATTCCCATTGAAACTTTTCAAATCCCTCTCAAAATTGTTGAAATTCTGTTGAAGCTTTTAAAATTCTCTCTAGAATTTTCAAAATCCATGTCCACATGTTTACAATTTCACGTCAAAAAATGGCTAAAATTCCAGTTAAAATTTTTTCAAAGTCCCTTAAAAATTTTCCAATTTTTCTCCCAATTCTTCCCATTCCCATTGAAACTTTTCAAATCCCTCTCCAAATTGTTGAAATTCTGTTGAAGCTTTTAAAATTCTCTCTAGAATTTTCAAAATCCATGTCCACATGTTTACAATTTCACGTCAAAAAATGGCTAAAATTCCAGTTGAAATTTTTTCAAAGTCCCTGAAAAATTTTCCAATTTTTGTCCCAATTCTTCCCATTCCCATTGAAACTTTTCAAATCCCTCTCAAAATTGTGGAAATTCTGTTGAAGCTTTTAAAATTCTCTCTAGAATTTTCAAAATCCATGTCCACATGTTTACAATTTCACGTCAAAAAATGGCTAAAATTCCAGTTGAAATTTTTTCAAAGTCCCTGAAAAATTTTCCAATTTTTGTCCCAATTCTTCCCATTCCCATTGAAACTTTTCAAATCCCTCTCAAAATTGTTGAAATTCTCTTGAAGCTTTTAAAATTCTCTCTAGAATTTTCAAAATCCATGTCCACATGTTTACAATTTCACGTCAAAAAATGGCTAAAATTCCAGTTGAAATTTTTTCAAAGTCCCTTAAAAATTTTCCAATTTTTGTCCCAATTCTTCCCATTCCCATTGAAACTTTTCAAATCCCTCTCCAAATTGTTGAAATTCTCTTGAAGCTTTTAAAATTCTCTCTAGAATTTTCAAAATCCATGTCCACATGTTTACAATTTCACGTCAAAAAATGGCTAAAATTCCAGTTGAAATTTTTTCTAAGTCCCTTCAAAATTTTCCAATTTTTGTCCCAATTCTTCCCATTCCCATTGAAACTTTTCAAATCCCTCTCAAAATTGTGGAAATTCTGTTGAAGCTTTTAAAATTCTCTCTAGAATTTTCAAAATCCATGGCCACATGTTTACAATTTCACGTCAAAAAATGGCTAAAATTCCAGTTGAAATTTTTTCAAAGTCCCTTAAAAATTTTCCAATTTTTGTCCCAATTCTTCCCATTCCCATTGAAACTTTTCAAATCCCTCTCAAAATTGTTGAAATTCTGTTGAAGCTTTTATAATTCTCTCTAGAATTTTCAAAATCCATGTCCACATGTTTACAATTTCACGTCAAAAAATGGCTAAAATTCCAGTTGAAATTTTTTCAAAGTCCCTGAAAAATTTTCCAATTTTTGTCCCAATTCTTCCCATTCCCATTGAAACTTTTCAAATCCCTCTCAAAATTGTTGAAATTCTCTTGAAGCTTTTAAAATTCTCTCTAGAATTTTCAAAATCCATGTCCACATGTTTACAATTTCACGTCAAAAAATGGCTAAAATTCCAGTTGAAATTTTTTCAAAGTCCCTTAAAAATTTTCCAATTTTTGTCCCAATTCTTCCCATTCCCATTGAAACTTTTCAAATCCCTCTCCAAATTGTTGAAATTCTCTTGAAGCTTTTAAAATTCTCTCTAGAATTTTCAAAATCCATGTCCACATGTTTACAATTTCACGTCAAAAAATGGCTAAAATTCCAGTTGAAATTTTTTCTAAGTCCCTTCAAAATTTTCCAATTTTTGTCCCAATTCTTCCCATTCCCATTGAAACTTTTCAAATCCCTCTCAAAATTGTGGAAATTCTGTTGAAGCTTTTAAAATTCTCTCTAGAATTTTCAAAATCCATGGCCACATGTTTACAATTTCACGTCAAAAAATGGCTAAAATTCCAGTTGAAATTTTTTCAAAGTCCCTTAATTTTCCAATTTTTGTCCCAATTCTTCCCATTCCCATTGAAACTTTTCAAATCCCTCTCAAAATTGTTGAAATTCTGTTGAAGCTTTTAAAATTCTCTCTAGAATTTTCAAAATCCATGTCCACATGTTTACAATTTCACGTCAAAAAATGGCTAAAATTCCAGTTGAAATTTTTTCAAAGTCCCTGAAAAATTTTCCAATTTTTGTCCCAATTCTTCCCATTCCCATTGAAACTTTTCAAATCCCTCTCAAAATTGTGGAAATTCTGTTGAAGCTTTTAAAATTCTCTCTAGAATTTTCAAAATCCATGGCCACATGTTTACAATTTCACGTCAAAAAATGGCTAAAATTCCAGTTGAAATTTTTTCAAAGTCCCTGAAAAATTTTCCAATTTTTGTCCCAATTCTTCCCATTCCCATTGAAACTTTTCAAATCCCTCTCAAAATTGTTGAAATTCTGTTGAAGCTTTTAAAATTCTCTCTAGAATTTTCAAAATCCATGTCCACATGTTTACAATTTCACATCAAAAAATAGCTAAAATTCCAGTTGAAATTTTTTCAAAGTCCCTTAAAAATTTTCCAATTTTTGTCCCAATTCTTCCCATTCCCATTGAAACTTTTCAAATCCCTCTCAAAATTGTTGAAATTCTCTTGAAGCTTTTAAAATTCTCTCTAGAATTTTCAAAATCCATGGCCACATGTTTACAATTTCACGTCAAAATTGCTAAAATTCCAGTTGAAATTTTTTCAAAGTCCCTTAAAAATTTTCCAATTTTTGTCCCAATTCTTCCCATTCCCATTGAAACTTTTCAAATCCCTCTCAAAATTGTTGAAATTCTCTTGAAGCTTTTAAAATTCTCTCTAGAATTTTCAAAATCCATGGCCACATGTTTACAATTTCACGTCAAAAAATGGCTAAAATTCCAGTTGAAATTTTTTCAAAGTCCCTTAAAAATTTTCCAATTTTTGTCCCAATTCTTCCCATTCCCATTGAAACTTTTCAAATCCCTCTCAAAATTGTGGAAATTCTCTTGAAGCTTTTAAAATTCTCTCTAGAATTTTCAAAATCCATGTCCACATGTTTACAATTTCACGTCAAAAAATGGCTAAAATTCCAGTTGAAATTTTTTCAAAGTCCCTTAAAAATTTTCCAATTTTTGTCCCAATTCTTCCCATTCCCATTGAAACTTTTCAAATCCCTCTCAAAATTGTTGAAATTCTGTTGAAGCTTTTAAAATTCTCTCTAGAATTTTCAAAATCCATGGCCACATGTTTACAATTTCATGTCAAAAAATTGCTAAAATTCCAGTTGAAATTTTTTCAAAGTCCCTTAAAAATTTTCCAATTTTTGTCCCAATTCTTCCCATTCCCATTGAAACTTTTCAAATCCCTCTCAAAATTGTGGAAATTCTCTTGAAGCTTTTAAAATTCTCTCTAGAATTTTCAAAATCCATGTCCACATGTTTACAATTTCACGTCAAAAAATGGCTAAAATTCCAGTTGAAATTTTTTCAAAGTCCCTTAAAAATTTTCCAATTTTTGTCCCAATTCTTCCCATTCCCATTGAAACTTTTCAAATCCCTCTCAAAATTGTTGAAATTCTCTTGAAGCTTTTAAAATTCTCTCTAGAATTTTCAAAATCCATGTCCACATGTTTACAATTTCACGTCACAAAATGGCTAAAATTCCAGTTGAAATTTTTTCAAAGTCCCTGAAAAATTTTCCAATTTTTGTCCCAATTCTTCCCATTCCCATTGAAACTTTTCAAATCCCTCTCAAAATTGTTGAAATTCTGTTGAAGCTTTTAAAATTCTCTCTAGAATTTTCAAAATCCATGTCCACATGTTTACAATTTCACGTCAAAAAATGGCTAAAATTCCAGTTGAAATTTTTTCAAAGTCCCTTAAAAATTTTCCAATTTTTGTCCCAATTCTTCCCATTCCCATTGAAACTTTTCAAATCCCTCTCAAAATTGTTGAAATTCTGTTGAAGCTTTTAAAATTCTCTCTAGAATTTTCAAAATCCATGTCCACATGTTTACAATTTCACGTCAATAAATGGCTAAAATTCCAGTTGAAATTTTTTCAAAGTCCCTGAAAAATTTTCCAATTTTTGTCCCAATTCTTCCCATTCCCATTGAAACTTTTCAAATCCCTCTCAAAATTGTTGAAATTCTGTTGAAGCTTTTAAAATTCTCTCTAGAATTTTCAAAATCCATGTCCACATGTTTACAATTTCACGTCAAAAAATGGCTAAAATTCCAGTTGAAATTTTTTCAAAGTCCCTTAAAAATTTTCCAATTTTTGTCCCAATTCTTCCCATTCCCATTGAAACTTTTCAAATCCCTCTCAAAATTGTTGAAATTCTCTTGAAGCTTTTATAATTCTCTCTAGAATTTTCAAAATCCATGTCCACATGTTTACAATTTCACGTCAAAAAATTGCTAAAATTCCAGTTGAAATTTTTCAAAGTCCCTTAAAAATTTTCCAATTTTTGTCCCAATTCTTCCCATTCCCATTGAAACTTTTCAAATCCCTCTCAAAATTGTGGAAATTCTCTTGAAGCTTTTAAAATTCTCTCTAGAATTTTCAAAATCCATGTCCACATGTTTACAATTTCACGTCAAAAAATGGCTAAAATTCCAGTTGAAATTTTTTCAAAGTCCCTTAAAAATTTTCCAATTTTTGTCCCAATTCTTCCCATTCCCATTGAAACTTTTCAAATCCCTCTCAAAATTGTTGAAATTCTCTTGAAGCTTTTAAAATTCTCTCTAGAATTTTCAAAATCCATGTCCACATGTTTACAATTTCACGTCAAAAAATGGCTAAAATTCCAGTTGAAATTTTTTCAAAGTCCCTTAAAAATTTTCCAATTTTTGTCCCAATTCTTCCCATTCCCATTGAAACTTTTCAAATCCCTCTCAAAATTGTTGAAATTCTCTTGAAGCTTTTAAAATTCTCTCTAGAATTTTCAAAATCCATGTCCACATGTTTACAATTTCACATCAAAAAATGGCTAAAATTCCAGTTGAAATTTTTTCAAAGTCCCTTAAAAATTTTCCATTTTTTGTCCCAATTCTTCCCATTCCCATTGAAACTTTTCAAATCCCTCTCAAAATTGTTGAAATTCTGTTGAAGCTTTTAAAATTCTCTCTAGAATTTTCAAAATCCATGTCCACATGTTTACAATTTCACGTCAAAATTGCTAAAATTCCAGTTGAAATTTTTTCAAAGTCCCTGAAAAATTTTCCAATTTTTGTCCCAATTCTTCCCATTCCCATTGAAACTTTTCAAATCCCTCTCAAAATTGTGGAAATTCTGTTGAAGCTTTTAAAATTCTCTCTAGAATTTTCAAAATCCATGTCCACATGTTTACAATTTCACGTCAAAAAATGGCTAAAATTCCAGTTGAAATTTTTTCAAAGTCCCTTAAAAATTTTCCAATTTTTGTCCCAATTCTTCCCATTCCCATTGAAACTTTTCAAATCCCTCTCAAAATTGTTGAAATTCTCTTGAAGCTTTTAAAATTCTCTCTAGAATTTTCAAAATCCACGTCCACATGTTTACAATTTCACGTCAAAAAACGGCTAAAATTCCAGTTGAAATTTTTTCAAAGTCCCTGAAAAATTTTCCAATTTTTGTCCCAATTCTTCCCATTCCCATTGAAACTTTTCAAATCCCTCTCAAAATTGTGGAAATTCTGTTGAAGCTTTTAAAATTCTCTCTAGAATTTTCAAAATCCATGTCCACATGTTTACAATTTCACGTCAAAAAATGGCTAAAATTCCAGTTGAAATTTTTTCAAAGTCCCTTAAAAATTTTCCAATTTTTGTCCCAATTCTTCCCATTCCCATTGAAACTTTTCAAATCCCTCTAAAAATTGTTGAAATTCTCTTGAAGCTTTTAAAATTCTCTCTAGAATTTTCAAAATCCATGTCCACATGTTTACAATTTCACGTCAAAAAATGGCTAAAATTCCAGTTGAAATTTTTTCAAAGTCCCTTAAAAATTTTCCAATTTTTGTCCCAATTCTTCCCATTCCCATTGAAACTTTTCAAATCCCTCTCAAAATTGTGGAAATTCTCTTGAAGCTTTTAAAATTCTCTCTAGAATTTTCAAAATCCATGTCCACATGTTTACAATTTCATGTCAAAAAATGGCTAAAATTCCAGTTGAAATTTTTTCAAAGTCCCTTAAAAATTTTCCAATTTTTTTCCCAATTCTTCCCATTCCCATTGAAACTTTTCAAATCCCTCTCAAAATTGTTGAAATTCTGTTGAAGCTTTTAAAATTCTCTCTAGAATTTTCAAAATCCATGTCCACATGTTTACAATTTCACGTCAAAAAATGGCTAAAATTCCAGTTGAAATTTTTTCAAAGTCCCTGAAAAATTTTCCAATTTTTGTCCCAATTCTTCCCATTCCCATTGAAACTTTTCAAATCCCTCTCAAAATTGTGGAAATTCTGTTGAAGCTTTTAAAATTCTCTCTAGAATTTTCAAAATCCATGTCCACATGTTTACAATTTCACGTCAAAAAATGGCTAAAATTCCAGTTGAAATTTTTTCAAAGTCCCTTAAAAATTTTCCAATTTTTGTCCCAATTCTTCCCATTCCCATTGAAACTTTTCAAATCCCTCTCAAAATTGTTGAAATTCTGTTGAAGCTTTTAAAATTCTCTCTAGAATTTTCAAAATCCATGTCCACATGTTTACAATTTCACGTCAAAAAATGGCTAAAATTCCAGTTGAAATTTTTTCAAAGTCCCTTAAAAATTTTCCAATTTTTCTCCCAATTCTTCCCATTCCCATTGAAACTTTTCAAATCCCTCTCCAAATTGTTGAAATTCTGTTGAAGCTTTTAAAATTCTCTCTAGAATTTTCAAAATCCATGTCCACATGTTTACAATTTCACGTCAAAAAATGGCTAAAATTCCAGTTGAAATTTTTTCAAAGTCCCTTAAAAATTTTCCAATTTTTCTCCCAATTCTTCCCATTCCCATTGAAACTTTTCAAATCCCTCTCCAAATTGTTGAAATTCTGTTGAAGCTTTTAAAATTCTCTCTAGAATTTTCAAAATCCATGTCCACATGTTTACAATTTCACGTCAAAAAATGGCTAAAATTCCAGTTGAAATTTTTTCAAAGTCCCTTAAAAATTTTCCAATTTTTGTCCCAATTCTTCCCATTCCCATTGAAACTTTTCAAATCCCTCTCAAAATTGTTGAAATTCTGTTGAAGCTTTTATAATTCTCTCTAGAATTTTCAAAATCCATGTCCACATGTTTACAATTTCACGTCAAAAAATGGCTAAAATTCCAGTTGAAATTTTTTCAAAGTCCCTGAAAAATTTTCCAATTTTTGTCCCAATTCTTCCCATTCCCATTGAAACTTTTCAAATCCCTCTCAAAATTGTTGAAATTCTCTTGAAGCTTTTAAAATTCTCTCTAGAATTTTCAAAATCCATGTCCACATGTTTACAATTTCACGTCAAAAAATGGCTAAAATTCCAGTTGAAATTTTTTCAAAGTCCCTTAAAAATTTTCCAATTTTTGTCCCAATTCTTCCCATTCCCATTGAAACTTTTCAAATCCCTCTCAAAACTGTTGAAATCCTATTGAAAGTTTGAAACTTCTCTCTAGAATTTTCAAAATCCACTTCAACATGTTTACAATTTCATGTCAAAATTGCTAAAATTCCAGTTGAAATTTTTTCAAAGTCCCTTAAAAATTTTCCAATTTTTGTCCCAATTCTTCCCATTCCCATTGAAACTTTTCAAATCCCTCTCAAAATTGTGGAAATTCTGTTGAAGCTTTTAAAATTCTCTCTAGAATTTTCAAAATCCATGTCCACATGTTTACAATTTCACATCAAAAAATGGCTAAAATTCCAGTTGAAATTTTTTCAAAGTCCCTTCAAAATTTTCCAATTTTTGTCCCAATTCTTCCCATTCCCATTGAAACTTTTCAAATCCCTCTCAAAACTGTTGAAATCCTATTGAAAGTTTGAAACTTCTCTCTAGAATTTTCAAAATCTACTTCAAAATGTTTACAATTTCACGTCAAAATTGCTAAAATTCCAGTTGAAATTTTTTCAAAGTCCCTTAAAAATTTCCAATTTTTGTCCCAATTCTTCCCATTCCCATTGAAACTTTTCAAATCCCTCTCAAAATTGTTGAAATTCTGTTGAAGCTTTTAAAATTCTCTCTAGAATTTTCAAAATCCATGGCCACATGTTTACAATTTCACGTCAAAAAATGGCTAAAATTCCAGTTGAAATTTTTTCAAAGTCCCTTAAAAATTTTCCAATTTTTGTCCTAATTATTCCCATTCCCATTGAAACTTTTCAAATCCCTCTCAAAATTGTTGAAATTCTGTTGAAGCTTTTAAAATTCTCTCTAGAATTTTCAAAATCCATGTCCACATGTTTACAATTTCACGTCAAAAAATGGCTAAAATTCCAGTTGAAATTTTTTCAAAGTCCCTTAAAAATTTTCCAATTTTTGTCCCAATTCTTCCCATTCCCATTGAAACTTTTCAAATCCCTCTCAAAATTGTTGAAATTCTGTTGAAGCTTTTAAAATTCTCTCTAGAATTTTCAAAATCCATGTCCACATGTTTACAATTTCACGTCAAAAAATGGCTAAAATTCCAGTTGAAATTTTTTCCAAGTCCCTTAAAAATTTTCCAATTTTTGTCCCAATTCTTCCCATTCCCATTGAAACTTTTCAAATCCCTCTCAAAATTGTTGAAATTCTCTTGAAGCTTTTAAAATTCTCTCTAGAATTTTCAAAATCCATGTCCACATGTTTACAATTTCACGTCAAAAAATGGCTAAAATTCCAGTTGAAATTTTTTCAAAGTCCCTGAAAAATTTTCCAATTTTCGTCCCAATTCTTCCCATTCCCATTGAAACTTTTCAAATCCCTCTCAAAACTGTTGAAATCCTATTGAAAGTTTGAAACTTCTCTCTAGAATTTTCAAAATCCATGGCCACATGTTTACAATTTCACATCAAAATTGCTAAAATTCCAGTTGAAATTTTTTCATAGTCCCTTAAAAATTTTCCAATTTTTGTCCCAATTCTTCCCATTCCCATTGAAACTTTTCAAATCCCTCTCAAAATTGTGGAAATTCTCTTGAAGCTTTTAAAATTCTCTCTAGAATTTTCAAAATCCATGTCCACATGTTTACAATTTCACATCAAAAAATGGCTAAAATTCCAGTTGAAATTTTTTCAAAGTCCCTTCAAAATTTTCCAATTTTTGTCCCAATTCTTCCCATTCCCATTGAAACTTTTCAAATCCCTCTCAAAACTGTTGAAATCCTATTGAAAGTTTGAAACTTCTCTCTAGAATTTTCAAAATCTACTTCAAAATGTTTAAAATTTCACGTCAAAATTGCTAAAATTCCAGTTGAAATTTTTTCAAAGTCCCTTAAAAATTTCCAATTTTTGTCCCAATTCTTCCCATTCCCATTGAAACTTTTCAAATCCCTCTCAAAATTGTTGAAATTCTGTTGAAGCTTTTAAAATTCTCTCTAGAATTTTCAAAATCCATGTCCACATGTTTACAATTTCACGTCAAAAAATGGCTAAAATTCCAGTTGAAATTTTTTCAAAGTCCCTTAAAAATTTTCCAATTTTTGTCCCAATTCTTCCCATTCCCATTGAAACTTTTCAAATCCCTCTCAAAATTGTTGAAATTCTCTTGAAGCTTTTAAAATTCTCTCTAGAATTTTCAAAATCCATGGCCACATGTTTACAATTTCACGTCAAAAAATGGCTAAAATTCCAGTTGAAATTTTTTCAAAGTCCCTTCAAAATTTTCCAATTTTTGTCCCAATTCTTCCCCTTCCCATTGAAACTTTTCAAATCCCTCTCAAAATTGTTGAAATTCTGTTGAAGCTTTTAAAATTCTCTCTAGAATTTTCAAAATCCATGTCCACATGTTTACAATTTCACGTCAAAAAATGGCTAAAATTCCAGTTGAAATTTTTTCAAAGTCCCTGAAAAATTTTCCAATTTTTGTCCCAATTCTTCCCATTCCCATTGAAACGTTTCAAATCCCTCTCAAAATTGTTGAAATTCTCTTGAAGCTTTTAAAATTCTCTCTAGAATTTTCAAAATCCATGTCCACATGTTTACAATTTCACGTCAAAAAATGGCTAAAATTCCAGTTGAAATTTTTTCAAAGTCCCTTAAAAATTTTCCAATTTTTGTCCCAATTCTTCCCATTCCAATTGAAACTTTTCAAATCCCTCTCAAAATTGTTGAAATTCTCTTGAAGCTTTTAAAATTCTCTCTAGAATTTTCAAAATCCATGTCCACATGTTTACAATTTCACGTCAAAAAATGGCTAAAATTCCAGTTGAAATTTTTTCAAAGTCCCTGAAAAATTTTCCAATTTTTGTCCCAATTCTTCCCATTCCCATTGAAACTTTTCAAATCCCTCTCAAAATTGTGGAAATTCTCTTGAAGCTTTTAAAATTCTCTCTAGAATTTTCAAAATCCATGTCCACATGTTTACAATTTCACATCAAAAAATGGCTAAAATTCCAGTTGAAATTTTTTCAAAGTCCCTTAAAAATTTTCCAATTTTTGTCCCAATTCTTCCCATTCCCATTGAAACTTTTCAAATCCCTCTCAAAACTGTTGAAATCCTATTGAAAGTTTGAAACTTCTCTCTAGAATTTTCAAAATCTACTTCAAAATGTTTAAAATTTCACGTCAAAATTGCTAAAATTCCAGTTGAAATTTTTTCAAAGTCCCTTAAAAATTTCCAATTTTTGTCCCAATTCTTCCCATTCCCATTGAAACTTTTCAAATCCCTCTCAAAATTGTTGAAATTCTGTTGAAGCTTTTAAAATTCTCTCTAGAATTTTCAAAATCCATGTCCACATGTTTACAATTTCACGTCAAAAAATGGCTAAAATTCCAGTTGAAATTTTTTCAAAGTCCCTTAAAAATTTTCCAATTTTTGTCCCAATTCTTCCCATTCCCATTGAAACTTTTCAAATCCCGCTCAAAATTGTTGAAATTCTCTTGAAGCTTTTAAAATTCTCTCTAGAATTTTCAAAATCCATGTCCACATGTTTACAATTTCACGTCAAAAAATGGCTAAAATTCCAGTTGAAATTTTTTCAAAGTCCCTTCAAAATTTTCCAATTTTTGTCCCAATTCTTCCCATTCCCATTGAAACTTTTCAAATCCCTCTCAAAATTGTTGAAATTCTCTTGAAGCTTTTAAAATTCTCCCTAGAATTTTCAAAATCCACTTCAACATGTTTACAATTTCACGTCAAAAAATGGCTAAAATTCCAGTTGAAATTTTTTCAAAGTCTCTTAAAAATTTTCCAATTTTTGTCCCAATTCTTCCCATTCCCATTGTAACTTTTCAAATCCCTCTCAAAATTGTTGAAATTCTCTTGAAGCTTTTAAAATTCTCTCTAGAATTTTCAAAATCCATGTCCACATGTTTACAATTTCACGTCAAAAAATGGCTAAAATTCCAGTTGAAATTTTTTCAGTCCCTTAAAAATTTTCCAATTTTTGTTCCAATTCGTCCCATTCCCATTGAAACTTTTCAAATCCCTCTCCAAATTGTTGAAATTCTCTTGAAGCTTTTAAAATTCTCTCTAGAATTTTCAAAATCCATGTCCACATGTTTACAATTTCACGTCAAAAAATGGCTAAAATTCCAGTTGAAATGTTTTCGAAGTCCCTTAAAAATTTTCCAATTTTTGTCCCAATTCTTCCCATTCCCATTGAAACTTTTCAAATCCCTCTCAACATTGTTGAAATTCTCTTGAAGCTTTTAAAATTCTCTCTAGAATTTTCAAAATCCATGTCCACATGTTCAAAATTTCACGTCAAAAAATGGCTAAAATTCCCGTTGAAAAGTTTTCAATCTCTTAAAAATTTTCCAATTTTTGTCCCAATTCTTCCCATTCCCATTGAAACTTTTCAAATCCCTCTCCAAATTGTTGACATTATCTTGAAGCTTTTAAAATTCTCTCTAGAATTTTCAAAATCCATGTCCACATGTTTACAATTTCACGTCAAAAAATGGCTAAAATTCCAGTTGAAATTTTGTCAAAGTCCCTTAAAAATTTTCCAATTTTTGTCCCAATTCTTCCCATTCCCATTGAAACTTTTCAAATCCCTCTCAAAATTGTTGAAATTCTCTTGAAGCTTTTAAAATTCTCTCTAGAATTTTCAAAATCCACTTCCACATGTTTACAATTTCACGTCAAAAAATGGCTAAAATTCCAGTTGAAATTTTTTCAAAGTCCCTTAAAAATTTTCCAATTTTTGTCCCAATTCTTCCCGTTCCCATTGAAACTTTTCAAATCCCTCTCAAAATTGTTGAAATTCTCTTGAAGCTTTTAAAATTCTCTCTAGAATTTTCAAAATCCATGTCCACATGTTTACAATTTCACGTCAAAAAATGGCTAAAATTCCAGTTGAAATTTTTTCAAAGTCCCTTAAAAATTTTCCAATTTTTGTCCCAATTCTTCCCATTCCCATTGAAACTTTTCAAATCCCTCTCAAAATTGTTGAAATTCTCTTGAAGCTTTTAAAATTCTCTCTAGCATTTTCAAAATCCATGTCCACATGTTTACAATTTCACGTCAAAAAATGGCTAAAATTCCAGTTGAAATTTTTTCAAAGTCCCTGAAAAATTTTCCAATTTTTGTCCCAATTCTTCCCATTCCCATTGAAACTTTTCAAATCCCTCTCAAAATTGTTGAAATTCTCTTGAAGCTTTTAAAATTCTCTCTAGAATTTTCAAAATCCATGTCCACATGTTTACAATTTCATGTCAAAAAATGGCTAAAATTCCAGTTGAAATTTTTTCAAAGTCCCTTAAATTTTTCCAATTTTTGTCCCAATTCTTCCCATTCCCATTGAAACTTTTCAAATCCCTCTCAAAATTGTTGAAATTCTCTTGAAGCTTTTAAAATTCTCTCTAGAATTTTCAAAATCCATGTCCACATGTTCAAAATTTCACGTCAAAAAATGGCTAAAATTCCAGTTGAAATGTTTTCAAAGTCTCTTAAAAATTTTCCAATTTTTGTCCCAATTCTTCCCATTCCCATTGAAACTTTTCAAATCCCTCTCAAAATTGTTGAAATTCTCTTGAAGCTTTTAAAATTCTCTCTAGAATTTTCAAAATCCATGTCCACAGGTTTACAATTTCACGTCAAAAAATGGCTAAAATTCCAGTTGAAATTTTTTCAAAGTCCCTTAAAAATTTTCCAATTTTTGTCCCAATTCTTCCCATTCCCATTGAAACTTTTCAAATCCCTCTCAAAATTGTTGAAATTCTCTTGAAGCTTTTAAAATTCTCTCTAGAATTTTCAAAATCCATGTCCACATGTTCAAAATTTCACGTCAAAAAATGGCTAAAATTCCAGTTGAAATTTTTTCAAAGTCCCTTAAAAATTTTCCAATTTTTGTCCCAATTCTTCCCGTTCCATTGAAACTTTTCAAATCCCTCTCAAAATTGTTGAAATTCTCTTGAAGCTTTTAGAATTCTCTCTAGAATTTTCAAAATCCATGTCCACATGTTTACAATTTCACGTCAAAAAATGGCTAAAATTCCAGTTGAAATTTTTTCAAAGTCCCTTAAAAATTTTCCAATTTTTGTCCCAATTCTTCCCATTCCCATTGAAACTTTTCAAATCCCTCTCAAAATTGTTAAAATTCTCTTGAAGCTTTTAAAATTCTCTCTAGAATTTTCAAAATCCATGTCCACATGTTTACAATTTCACGTCAAAAAATGGCTAAAATTCCAGTTGAAATTTTTTCAAAGTCCCTTAAAAATTTTCCAATTTTTGTCCCAATTCTTCCCATTCCCATTGAAACTTTTCCAATCCCTCTCAAAATTGTTGAAATTCTCTTGAAGCTTTTAAAATTCTCTCTAGAATTTTCAAAATCCATGTCCACATGTTCACAATTTCACGTCAAAAAATGGCTAAAATTCCAGTTGAAATTTTTTCAAAGTCCCTTAAAAATTTTCCAATTTTTGTCCCAATTCTTCCCATTCCCATTGAAACTTTTCAAATCCCTCTCAAAATTGTTGAAATTCTCTTGAAGCTTTTAAAATTCTCTCTAGAATTTTCAAAACCCATGTCCACATGTTTACAATTTCACGTCAAAAAATGGCTAAAATTCCAGTTGAAATTTTTTCAAAGTCCCTTAAAAATTTTCCAATTTTTGTCCCAATTCTTCCCATTCCCATTGAAACTTTTCAAATCCCTCTCAAAATTGTTGAAATTCTGTTGAAGCTTTTAAAATTCTCTCTAGAATTTTCAAAATCCATGTCCACATGTTCAAAATTTCACGTCAAAAAATGGCTAAAATTCCCGTTGAAATGTTTTCAGTCTCTTAAAAATTTTCCAATTTTTGTCCCAATTCTTCCCATTCCCATTGAAACTTTTCAAATCCCTCTCAAAATTGTTGAAATTCTGTTAAAGCTTTTAAAATTCTCTCTAGAATTTTCAAAATCCATGGCCACATGTTTACAATTTCACGTCAAAAAATGGCTAAAATTCCAGTTGAAATTTTTTCAAAGTCCCTTAAAAATTTTCCAATTTTTGTCCCAATTCTTCCCATTCCCATTGAAACTTTTCAAATCCCTCTCAAATTGTTGAAATCTCTTGAAGCTTTTAAAATTCTCTCTAGAATTTTCAAAATCCATGTCCACATGTTTACAATTTCACGTCAAAAAATGGCTAAAATTCCAGTTGAAATTTTTTCAAAGTCCCTTAAAAATTTTCCAATTTTGTCCCAATTCTTCCCATTCCCATTGAAACTTTTCAAATCCCTCTCCAAATTGTTGAAATTCTCTTGAAGCTTTTAAAATTCTCTCTAGCATTTTCAAAATCCATGTCCACATGTTTACAATTTCACGTCAAAAAATGGCTAAAATTCCAGTTGAAATTTTTTCAAAGTCCCTGAAAAATTTTCCAATTTTTGTCCCAATTCTTCCCATTCCCATTGAAACTTTTCAAATCCCCTCTCAAAATTGTTGAAATTCTCTTGAAGCTTTTAAAATTCTCTCTAGAATTTTCAAAATCCATGTCCACATGTTTACAATTTCATGTCAAAAAATGGCTAAAATTCCAGTTGAAATTTTTTCAAAGTCCCTTAAATTTTTCCAATTTTTGTCCCAATTCTTCCCATTCCCATTGAAACTTTCAAATCCCTCTCAAAATTGTTGAAATTCTCTTGAAGCTTTTAAATTCTCTCTAGAATTTTCAAAATCCATGTCCACATGTTCAAAATTTCACGTCAAAAATGGCTAAAATTCCAGTTGAAATGTTTTCAAAGTCTCTTAAAAATTTTCCAATTTTTGTCCCAATTCTTCCATTCCCATTGAAACTTTTCAAATCCCTCTCAAAATTGTTGAAATTCTCTTGAAGCTTTTAAAATTCTCTCTAGAATTTTCAAAATCCATGTCCACAGGTTTACAATTTCACGTCAAAAATGGCTAAAATTCCAGTTGAAATTTTTTCAAAGTCCCTTAAAAATTTTCAAATTTTTGTCCCAAATTCTTCCCATTCCCATTGAAACTTTTCAAATCCCTCTCAAAATTGTTGAAATTCTCTTGAAGCTTTTAAAATTCTCTCTAGAATTTTCAAAATCCATGTCCACAGGTTTACAATTCACGTCAAAAAATGGCTAAAATTCCAGTTGAAATTTTTTCAAAGTCCCTTAAAAATTTTCCAATTTTTGTCCCAATTCTTCCCGTTCCATTGAAACTTTTCAAATCCCTCTCAAAATTGTTGAAATTCTCTTGAAGCTTTTAGAATTCTCTCTAGAATTTCAAAATCCATGTCCACATGTTTACAATTTCACGTCAAAAATGGCTAAAATTCCAGTTGAAATTTTTCAAAGTCCCTTAAAAATTTTCCAATTTTGTCCCAATTCTTCCCATTCCCATTGAAACTTTCAAATCCCTCTCAAAATTGTTAAAATTCTCTTGAAGCTTTTAAAATTCTCTCTAGAATTTTCAAAATCCATGTCCACATGTTTACAATTTCACGTCAAAAAATGGCTAAAATTCCAGTTGAAATTTTTTCAAAGTCCCTTCAAAATTTTCCAATTTTTGTCCCAATTCTTCCCATTCCCATTGAAACTTTTCAAATCCCTCTCAAAATTGTTGAAATTCTCTTGAAGCTTTTAAAATTCTCTCTAGAATTTTCAAAATCCATGTCCACATGTTTACAATTTCACGTCAAAAAATGGCTAAAATTCCAGTTGAAATTTTTTCAAAGTCCCTTAAAAATTTTCCAATTTTTGTCCCAATTCTTCCCATTCCCATTGAAACTTTTCAAATCCCTCTCAAAATTGTTGAAATTCTCTTGAAGCTTTTAAAATTCTCTCTAGAATTTTCAAAATCCATGTCCACATGTTCAAAATTTCACGTCAAAAAATGGCTAAAATTCCCGTTGAAATGTTTTCAGTCTCTTAAAAATTTTCCAATTTTTGTCCCAATTCTTCCCATTCCCATTGAAACTTTTCAAATCCCTCTCAAAATTGATGAAATTCTGTTGAAGCTTTTAAAATTCTCTCTAGAATTTTCAAAATCCATGGCCACATGTTTACAATTTCACGTCAAAAAATGGCTAAAATTCCAGTTGAAATTTTTTCAAAGTCCCTTAAAAATTTTCCAATTTTTGTCCCAATTCTTCCCATTCCCATTGAAACTTTTCAAATCCCTCTCAAAATTGTTGAAATTCTGTTGAAGCTTTTAAAATTCCCTCTAGAATTTTCAAAATCCATGTCCACAGGTTTACAATTTCACGTCAAAAAATGGCTAAAATTCCAGTTGAAATGTTTTCAAAGTCCCTTAAAAATTTTCCAATTTTTGTCCCAATTCTTCCCATTCCCATTGAAACTTTTCAAATCCCTCTCAAAATTGTTGAAATTCTCTTGAAGCTTTTAAAATTCTCCCTAGAATTTTCAAAATCCATGTCCACATGTTCACAATTTCACGTCAAAAAATGGCTAAAATTCCCGTTGAAATTTTTTCAAAGTCCCTTAAAAATTTTCCAATTTTTGTCCCAATTCTTCCCATTCCCATTGAAACTTTTCAAATCCCTCTCCAAATTGTTGAAATTCTCTTGAAGCTTTTAAAATTCTCTCTAGAATTTTCAAAATCCATGTCCACATGTTTACAATTTCACGTCAAAAAATGGCTAAAATTCCAGTTGAAATTTTTTCAAAGTCCCTTAAAAATTTTCCAATTTTTGTCCCAATTCTTCCCATTCCCATTGAAACTTTTCAAATCCCTCTCAAAATTGTTGAAATTCTCTTGAAGCTTTTAAAATTCTCTCTAGAATTTTCAAAATCCATGTCCACATGTTCAAAATTTCACGTCAAAAAATGGCTAAAATTCCCGTTGAAATGTTTTCAGTCTCTTAAAAATTTTCCAATTTTTGTCCCAATTCTTCCCATTCCCATTGAAACTTTTCAAATCCCTCTCAAAATTGTTGAAATTCTGTTAAAGCTTTTAAAATTCTCTCTAGAATTTTCAAAATCCATGGCCACATGTTTACAATTTCACGTCAAAAAATGGCTAAAATTCCAGTTGAAATTTTTTCAAAGTCCCTTAAAAATTTTCCCATTTTTGTCCCAAGTCTTCCCATTCCCATTGAAACTTTTCAAATCCCTCTCAAAATTGTTGAAATTCTCTTGAAGCTTTTAAAATTCTCTCTAGAATTTTCAAAATCCATGTCCACATGTTTACAATTTCACGTCAAAAAATGGCTAAAATTCCAGTTGAAATTTTTTCAAAGTCCCTTAAAAATTTTCCAATTTTTGTCCCAATTCTTCCCATTCCCATGGAAACTTTTCAAATCCCTCTCAAAATTGTTGAAATTCTCTTGAAGCTTTTAAAATTCTCTCTAGAATTTTCAAAATCCATGTCCACATGTTTACAATTTCACGTTAAAAAAATGCTAAAATTCCAGTTGAAATTTTTTCAAAGTCCCTTAAAAATTTTCCAATTTTTGTCCCAATTCTTCCCATTCCCATTGAAACTTTTCAAATCCCTCTCAAAATTGTTGAAATTCTCTCGAAGCTTTTAAAATTCTCTCTAGAATTTTCAAAATCCATGTCCACATGTTTACAATTTCACGTAAAAAAATGGCTAAAATTCCAGTTGAAATTTTTTCAAAGTCCCTTAAAAATTTTCCAATTTTTGTCCCAGTTCTTCCCATTCCCATTGAAACTTTTCAAATCCCTCTCAAAATTGTTGAAATTCTCTTGAAGCTTTTAAAATTCTCTCTAGAATTTTCAAAATCCATGGCCACATGTTTACAATTTCACGTCAAAAAATGGCTAAAATTCCAGTTGAAATTTTTTCAAAGTCCCTTAAAAATTTTCCAATTTTTGTCCCAATTCTTCCCATTCCCATTGAAACTTTTCAAATCCCTCTCCAAATTGTTGAAATTCTCTTGAAGCTTTTAAAATTCTCTCTAGAATTTTCAAAATCCATGTCCACATGTTTACAATTTCACGTCAAAAAATGGCTAAAATTCCAGTTGAAATTTTTTCAAAGTCTCTTAAAAATTTTCCCATTTTTGTCCCAAGTCTTCCCATTCCCATTGAAACTTTTCAAATCCCTCTCAAAATTGTTGAAATTCTCTTGAAGCTTTTAAAATTCTCTCTAGAATTTTCAAAATCCATGGCCACATGTTTACAATTTCACGTCAAAAAATGGCTAAAATTCCAGTTGAAATTTTTTCAAAGTCCCTTAAAAATTTTCCAATTTTTGTCCCAATTCTTCCCATTCCCATTGAAACTTTTCAAATCCCTCTCAAAATTGTTGAAATTCTCTTGAAGCTTTTAAAATTCTCTCTAGAATTTTCAAAATCCATGGCCACATGTTTACAATTTCACGTCAAAAAATGGCTAAAATTCCAGTTGAAATTTTTTCAAAGTCCCTTAAAAATTTTCCCATTTTTGTCCCAATTCTTCCCATTCCCATTGAAACTTTTCAAATCCCTCTCAAAATTGTTGAAATTCTCTTGAAGCTTTTAAAATTCTCTCTAGAATTTTCAAAATCCATGTCCACATGTTTACAATTTCACGTTAAAAAAATGCTAAAATTCCAGTTGAAATTTTTTCAAAGTCCCTTAAAAATTTTCCAATTTTTGTCCCAATTCTTCCCATTCCCATTGAAACTTTTCAAATCCCTCTCAAAATTGTTGAAATTCTCTTGAAGCTTTTAAAATTCTCTCTAGAATTTTCAAAATCCATGTCCACATGTTTACAATTTCACGTCAAAAAATGGCTAAAATTCCAGTTGAAATTTTTTCAAAGTCCCTTAAAAATTTTCCCATTTTTGTCCCAAGTCTTCCCATTCCCATTGAAACTTTTCAAATCCCTCTCAAAATTGTTGAAATTCTCTTGAAGCTTTTAAAATTCTCTCTAGAATTTTCAAAATCCATGGCCACATGTTTACAATTTCACGTCAAAAAATGGCTAAAATTCCAGTTGAAATTTTTTCAAAGTCCCTTAAAAATTTTCCAATTTTTGTCCCAATTCTTCCCATTCCCATTGAAACTTTTCAAATCCCTCTCAAAATTGTTGAAATTCTGTTAAAGCTTTTAAAATTCTCTCTAGAATTTTCAAAATCCATGGCCACATGTTTACAATTTCACGTCAAAAAATGGCTAAAATTCCAGTTGAAATTTTTTCAAAGTCCCTTCAAAATTTTCCAATTTTTGTCCCAATTCTTCCCATTCCCATGGAAACTTTTCAAATCCCTCTCAAAATTGTTGAAATTCTCTTGAAGCTTTTAAAATTCTCTCTAGAATTTTCAAAATCCATGTCCACATGTTTACAATTTCACGTCAAAAAATGGCTAAAATTCCAGTTGAAATTTTTTCAAAGTCCCTTAAAAATTTTCCCATTTTTGTCCCAATTCTTCCCATTCCCATTGAAACTTTTCAAATCCCTCTCAAAATTGTTGAAATTCTCTCGAAGCTTTTAAAATTCTCTCTAGAATTTTCAAAATCCATGTCCACATGTTTACAATTTCACGTAAAAAAATGGCTAAAATTCCAGTTGAAATTTTTTCAAAGTCCCTTAAAAATTTTCCAATTTTTGTCCCAGTTCTTCCCATTCCCATTGAAACTTTTCAAATCCCTCTCAAAATTGTTGAAATTCTCTTGAAGCTTTTAAAATTCCCTCTAGAATTTTCAAAATCCATGTCCACAGGTTTACAATTTCACGTCAAAAAATGGCTAAAATTCCAGTTGAAATGTTTTCAAAGTCCCTTAAAAATTTTCCAATTTTTGTCCCAATTCTTCCCATTCCCATTGAAACTTTTCAAATCCCTCTCAAAATTGTTGAAATTCTGTTGAAGCTTTTAAAATTCTCTCTAGAATTTTCAAAATCCATGTCCACATGTTCAAAATTTCACGTCAAAAAATGGCTAAAATTCCCGTTGAAATGTTTTCAGTCTCTTAAAAATTTTCCAATTTTTGTCCCAATTCTTCCCATTCCCATTGAAACTTTTCAAATCCCTCTCAAAATTGTTGAAATTCTGTTAAAGCTTTTAAAATTCTCTCTAGAATTTTCAAAATCCATGGCCACATGTTTACAATTTCACGTCAAAAAATGGCTAAAATTCCAGTTGAAATTTTTTCAAAGTCCCTTAAAAATTTTCCAATTTTTGTCCCAATTCTTCCCATTCCCATTGAAACTTTTCAAATCCCTCTCAAAATTGTTGAAATTCTCTTGAAGCTTTTAAAATTCTCTCTAGAATTTTCAAAATCCATGTCCACATGTTTACAATTTCACGTCAAAAAATGGCTAAAATTCCAGTTGAAATTTTTTCAAAGTCCCTTAAAAATTTTCCAATTTTTGTCCCAATTCTTCCCATTCCCATTGAAACTTTTCAAATCCCTCTCAACATTGTTGAAATTCTCTTGAAGCTTTTAAAATTCTCTCTAGCATTTTCAAAATCCATGTCCACATGTTTACAATTTCACGTCAAAAAATGGCTAAAATTCCAGTTGAAATTTTTTCAAAGTCCCTTAAAAATTTTCCAATTTTTGTCCCAATTCTTCCCATTCCCATTGAAACTTTTCAAATCCCTCTCAAAATTGTTGAAATTCTGTTAAAGCTTTTAAAATTGTCTCTAGAATTTTCAAAATCCATGGCCACATGTTTACAATTTCACGTTAAAAAAATGGCTAAAATTCCAGTTGAAATTTTTTCAAAGTCCCTTAAAAATTTTCCAATTTTTGTCCCAATTCTTCCCATTCCCATTGAAACTTTTCAAATCCCTCTCAAAATTGTTGAAATTCTGTTAAAGCTTTTAAAATTCTCTCTAGAATTTTCAAAATCCATGGCCACATGTTTACAATTTCACGTCAAAAAATGGCTAAAATTCCAGTTGAAATTTTTTCAAAGTCCCTTAAAAATTTTCCAATTTTTGTCCCAATTCTTCCCATTCCCATGGAAACTTTTCAAATCCCTCTCAAAATTGTTGAAATTCTCTTGAAGCTTTTAAAATTCTCTCTAGAATTTTCAAAATCCATGTCCACATGTTTACAATTTCACGTCAAAAAATGGCTAAAATTCCAGTTGAAATTTTTTCAAAGTCCCTTAAAAATTTTCCCATTTTTGTCCCAATTCTTCCCATTCCCATTGAAACTTTTCAAATCCCTCTCAAAATTGTTGAAATTCTCTCGAAGCTTTTAAAATTCTCTCTAGAATTTTCAAAATCCATGTCCACATGTTTACAATTTCACGTAAAAAAATGGCTAAAATTCCAGTTGAAATTTTTTCAAAGTCCCTTAAAAATTTTCCAATTTTTGTCCCAGTTCTTCCCATTCCCATTGAAACTTTTCAAATCCCTCTCAAAATTGTTGAAATTCTCTTGAAGCTTTTAAAATTCCCTCTAGAATTTTCAAAATCCATGTCCACAGGTTTACAATTTCACGTCAAAAAATGGCTAAAATTCCAGTTGAAATGTTTTCAAAGTCCCTTAAAAATTTTCCAATTTTTGTCCCAATTCTTCCCATTCCCATTGAAACTTTTCAAATCCCTCTCAAAATTGTTGAAATTCTGTTGAAGCTTTTAAAATTCTCTCTAGAATTTTCAAAATCCATGTCCACATGTTCAAAATTTCACGTCAAAAAATGGCTAAAATTCCCGTTGAAATGTTTTCAGTCTCTTAAAAATTTTCCAATTTTTGTCCCAATTCTTCCCATTCCCATTGAAACTTTTCAAATCCCTCTCAAAATTGTTGAAATTCTGTTAAAGCTTTTAAAATTCTCTCTAGAATTTTCAAAATCCATGGCCACATGTTTACAATTTCACGTCAAAAAATGGCTAAAATTCCAGTTGAAATTTTTTCAAAGTCCCTTAAAAATTTTCCAATTTTTGTCCCAATTCTTCCCATTCCCATTGAAACTTTTCAAATCCCTCTCAAAATTGTTGAAATTCTCTTGAAGCTTTTAAAATTCTCTCTAGAATTTTCAAAATCCATGTCCACATGTTTACAATTTCACGTCAAAAAATGGCTAAAATTCCAGTTGAAATTTTTTCAAAGTCCCTTAAAAATTTTCCAATTTTTGTCCCAATTCTTCCCATTCCCATTGAAACTTTTCAAATCCCTCTCAACATTGTTGAAATTCTCTTGAAGCTTTTAAAATTCTCTCTAGCATTTTCAAAATCCATGTCCACATGTTTACAATTTCACGTCAAAAAATGGCTAAAATTCCAGTTGAAATTTTTTCAAAGTCCCTTAAAAATTTTCCAATTTTTGTCCCAATTCTTCCCATTCCCATTGAAACTTTTCAAATCCCTCTCAAAATTGTTGAAATTCTGTTAAAGCTTTTAAAATTGTCTCTAGAATTTTCAAAATCCATGGCCACATGTTTACAATTTCACGTTAAAAAAATGGCTAAAATTCCAGTTGAAATTTTTTCAAAGTCCCTTAAAAATTTTCCAATTTTTGTCCCAATTCTTCCCATTCCCATTGAAACTTTTCAAATCCCTCTCAAAATTGTTGAAATTCTCTTGAAGCTTTTAAAATTCTCTCTAGAATTTTCAAAATCCATGGCCACATGTTTACAATTTCACGTCAAAAAATGGCTAAAATTCCAGTTGAAATTTTTTCAAAGTCCCTTAAAAATTTTCCCATTTTTGTCCCAATTCTTCCCATTCCCATTGAAACTTTTCAAATCCCTCTCAAAATTGTTGAAATTCTCTTGAAGCTTTTAAAATTCTCTCTAGAATTTTCAAAATCCATGTCCACATGTTTACAATTTCACGTTAAAAAAATGCTAAAATTCCAGTTGAAATTTTTTCAAAGTCCCTTAAAAATTTTCCAATTTTTGTCCCAATTCTTCCCATTCCCATTGAAACTTTTCAAATCCCTCTCAAAATTGTTGAAATTCTCTTGAAGCTTTTAAAATTCTCTCTAGAATTTTCAAAAATCCATGTCCACATGTTTACAATTTCACGTCAAAAAATGGCTAAAATTCCAGTTGAAATTTTTTCAAAGTCCTTAAAAATTTTCCCATTTTTGTCCCAAGTCTTCCCATTCCCATTGAAACTTTTCAAATCCCTCTCAAAATTGTTGAAATTCTCTTGAAGCTTTTAAAATTCTCTCTAGAATTTTCAAAATCCATGGCCACATGTTTACAATTTCACGTCAAAAAATGGCTAAAATTCCAGTTGAAATTTTTTCAAAGTCCCTTAAAATTTTCCAATTTTTGTCCCAATTCTTCCCATTCCCATTGAAACTTTTCAAATCCCTCTCAAAATTGTTGAAATTCTGTTAAAGCTTTTAAAATTCTCTCTAGAATTTTCAAAATCCATGGCCACATGTTTACAATTTCACGTCAAAAAATGGCTAAAATTCCAGTTGAAATTTTTTCAAAGTCCCTTAAAAATTTTCCAATTTTTGTCCCAATTCTTCCCATTCCCATGGAAACTTTTCAAATCCCTCTCAAAATTGTTGAAATTCTCTTGAAGCTTTTAAAATTCTCTCTAGAATTTTCAAAATCCATGTCCACATGTTTACAATTTCACGTCAAAAAATGGCTAAAATTCCAGTTGAAATTTTTTCAAAGTCCCTTAAAAATTTTCCCATTTTTGTCCCAATTCTTCCCATTCCCATTGAAACTTTTCAAATCCCTCTCAAAATTGTTGAAATTCTCTCGAAGCTTTTAAAATTCTCTCTAGAATTTTCAAAATCCATGTCCACATGTTTACAATTTCACGTAAAAAAATGGCTAAAATTCCAGTTGAAATTTTTTCAAAGTCCCTTAAAAATTTTCCAATTTTTGTCCCAGTTCTTCCCATTCCCATTGAAACTTTTCAAATCCCTCTCAAAATTGTTGAAATTCTCTTGAAGCTTTTAAAATTCCCTCTAGAATTTTCAAAATCCATGTCCACATGTTTACAATTTCACGTCAAAAAATGGCTAAAATTCCAGTTGAAATGTTTTCAAAGTCCCTTAAAAATTTTCCAATTTTTGTCCCAATTCTTCCCATTCCCATTGAAACTTTTCAAATCCCTCTCAAAATTGTTGAAATTCTGTTGAAGCTTTTAAAATTCTCTCTAGAATTTTCAAAATCCATGTCCACATGTTCAAAATTTCACGTCAAAAAATGGCTAAAATTCCCGTTGAAATGTTTTCAGTCTCTTAAAAATTTTCCAATTTTTGTCCCAATTCTTCCCATTCCCATTGAAACTTTTCAAATCCCTCTCAAAATTGTTGAAATTCTGTTAAAGCTTTTAAAATTCTCTCTAGAATTTTCAAAATCCATGGCCACATGTTTACAATTTCACGTCAAAAAATGGCTAAAATTCCAGTTGAAATTTTTTCAAAGTCCCTTAAAAATTTTCCAATTTTTGTCCCAATTCTTCCCATTCCCATTGAAACTTTTCAAATCCCTCTCCAAATTGTTGAAATTCTCTTGAAGCTTTTAAAATTCTCTCTAGCATTTTCAAAATCCATGTCCACATGTTTACAATTTCACGTCAAAAAATGGCTAAAATTCCAGTTGAAATTTTTTCAAAGTCCCTTAAAAATTTTCCAATTTTTGTCCCAATTCTTCCCATTCCCATTGAAACTTTTCAAATCCCTCTCAACATTGTTGAAATTCTCTTGAAGCTTTTAAAATTCTCTCTAGCATTTTCAAAATCCATGTCCACATGTTTACAATTTCACGTCAAAAAATGGCTAAAATTCCAGTTGAAATTTTTTCAAAGTCCCTTAAAAATTTTCCAATTTTTGTCCCAATTCTTCCCATTCCCATTGAAACTTTTCAAATCCCTCTCCAAATTGTTGAAATTCTCTTGAAGCTTTTAAAATTCTCTCTAGCATTTTCAAAATCCATGTCCACATGTTTACAATTTCACGTCAAAAAATGGCTAAAATTCCAGTTGAAATTTTTTCAAAGTCCCTGAAAAATTTTCCAATTTTTGTCCCAATTCTTCCCATTCCCATTGAAACTTTTCAAATCCCTCTCAAAATTGTTGAAATTCTCTTGAAGCTTTTAAAATTCTCTCTAGAATTTTCAAAATCCATGTCCACATGTTTACAATTTCATGTCAAAAAATGGCTAAAATTCCAGTTGAAATTTTTTCAAAGTCCCTTAAATTTTTCCAATTTTTGTCCCAATTCTTCCCATTCCCATTGAAACTTTTCAAATCCCTCTCAAAATTGTTGAAATTCTCTTGAAGCTTTTAAAATTCTCTCTAGAATTTTCAAAATCCATGTCCACATGTTCAAAATTTCACGTCAAAAAATGGCTAAAATTCCAGTTGAAATGTTTTCAAAGTCTCTTAAAAATTTTCCAATTTTTGTCCCAATTCTTCCCATTCCCATTGAAACTTTTCAAATCCCTCTCAAAATTGTTGAAATTCTCTTGAAGCTTTTAAAATTCTCTCTAGAATTTTCAAAATCCATGTCCACAGGTTTACAATTTCACGTCAAAAAATGGCTAAAATTCCAGTTGAAATTTTTTCAAAGTCCCTTAAAAATTTTCCAATTTTTGTCCCAATTCTTCCCATTCCCATTGAAACTTTTCAAATCCCTCTCAAAATTGTTGAAATTCTCTTGAAGCTTTTAAAATTCTCTCTAGAATTTTCAAAATCCATGTCCACAGGTTTACAATTTCACGTCAAAAAATGGCTAAAATTCCAGTTGAAATTTTTTCAAAGTCCCTTAAAAATTTTCCAATTTTTGTCCCAATTCTTCCCGTTCCATTGAAACTTTTCAAATCCCTCTCAAAATTGTTGAAATTCTCTTGAAGCTTTTAGAATTCTCTCTAGAATTTTCAAAATCCATGTCCACATGTTTACAATTTCACGTCAAAAAATGGCTAAAATTCCAGTTGAAATTTTTTCAAAGTCCCTTAAAAATTTTCCGATTTTTGTCCCAATTCTTCCCATTCCCATGGAAACTTTTCAAATCCCTCTCAAAATTGTTAAAATTCTGTTGAAGCTTTTAAAATTCTCTCTAGAATTTTCAAAATCCATGGCCACATGTTTACAATTTCACATCAAAAAATGGCTAAAATTCCAGTTGAAATTTTTTCAAAGTCCCTTAAAAATTTTCCAATTTTTGTCCCAATTCTTCCCATTCCCATTGAAACTTTTCAAATCCCTCTCAAAATTGTTGAAATTCTGTTAAAGCTTTTAAAATTGTCTCTAGAATTTTCAAAATCCATGGCCACATGTTTACAATTTCACGTTAAAAAAATGGCTAAAATTCCAGTTGAAATTTTTTCAAAGTCCCTTAAAAATTTTCCAATTTTTGTCCCAATTCTTCCCATTCCCATTGAAACTTTTCAAATCCCTCTCAAAATTGTTGAAATTCTGTTAAAGCTTTTAAAATTCTCTCTAGAATTTTCAAAATCCATGGCCACATGTTTACAATTTCACGTCAAAAAATGGCTAAAATTCCAGTTGAAATTTTTTCAAAGTCCCTTAAAAATTTTCCAATTTTTGTCCCAATTCTTCCCATTCCCATGGAAACTTTTCAAATCCCTCTCAAAATTGTTGAAATTCTCTTGAAGCTTTTAAAATTCTCTCTAGAATTTTCAAAATCCATGTCCACATGTTTACAATTTCACGTCAAAAAATGGCTAAAATTCCAGTTGAAATTTTTTCAAAGTCCCTTAAAAATTTTCCCATTTTTGTCCCAATTCTTCCCATTCCCATTGAAACTTTTCAAATCCCTCTCAAAATTGTTGAAATTCTCTCGAAGCTTTTAAAATTCTCTCTAGAATTTTCAAAATCCATGTCCACATGTTTACAATTTCACGTAAAAAAATGGCTAAAATTCCAGTTGAAATTTTTTCAAAGTCCCTTAAAAATTTTCCAATTTTTGTCCCAGTTCTTCCCATTCCCATTGAAACTTTTCAAATCCCTCTCAAAATTGTTGAAATTCTCTTGAAGCTTTTAAAATTCCCTCTAGAATTTTCAAAATCCATGTCCACAGGTTTACAATTTCACGTCAAAAAATGGCTAAAATTCCAGTTGAAATGTTTTCAAAGTCCCTTAAAAATTTTCCAATTTTTGTCCCAATTCTTCCCATTCCCATTGAAACTTTTCAAATCCCTCTCAAAATTGTTGAAATTCTGTTGAAGCTTTTAAAATTCTCTCTAGAATTTTCAAAATCCATGTCCACATGTTCAAAATTTCACGTCAAAAAATGGCTAAAATTCCCGTTGAAATGTTTTCAGTCTCTTAAAAATTTTCCAATTTTTGTCCCAATTCTTCCCATTCCCATTGAAACTTTTCAAATCCCTCTCAAAATTGTTGAAATTCTGTTAAAGCTTTTAAAATTCTCTCTAGAATTTTCAAAATCCATGGCCACATGTTTACAATTTCACGTCAAAAAATGGCTAAAATTCCAGTTGAAATTTTTTCAAAGTCCCTTAAAAATTTTCCAATTTTTGTCCCAATTCTTCCCATTCCCATTGAAACTTTTCAAATCCCTCTCAAAATTGTTGAAATTCTCTTGAAGCTTTTAAAATTCTCTCTAGAATTTTCAAAATCCATGTCCACATGTTTACAATTTCACGTCAAAAAATGGCTAAAATTCCAGTTGAAATTTTTTCAAAGTCCCTTAAAAATTTTCCAATTTTTGTCCCAATTCTTCCCATTCCCATTGAAACTTTTCAAATCCCTCTCAACATTGTTGAAATTCTCTTGAAGCTTTTAAAATTCTCTCTAGCATTTTCAAAATCCATGTCCACATGTTTACAATTTCACGTCAAAAAATGGCTAAAATTCCAGTTGAAATTTTTTCAAAGTCCCTTAAAAATTTTCCAATTTTTGTCCCAATTCTTCCCATTCCCATTGAAACTTTTCAAATCCCTCTCAAAATTGTTGAAATTCTGTTAAAGCTTTTAAAATTGTCTCTAGAATTTTCAAAATCCATGGCCACATGTTTACAATTTCACGTTAAAAAAATGGCTAAAATTCCAGTTGAAATTTTTTCAAAGTCCCTTAAAAATTTTCCAATTTTTGTCCCAATTCTTCCCATTCCCATTGAAACTTTTCAAATCCCTCTCAAAATTGTTGAAATTCTCTTGAAGCTTTTAAAATTCTCTCTAGAATTTTCAAAATCCATGGCCACATGTTTACAATTTCACGTCAAAAAATGGCTAAAATTCCAGTTGAAATTTTTTCAAAGTCCCTTAAAAATTTTCCCATTTTTGTCCCAATTCTTCCCATTCCCATTGAAACTTTTCAAATCCCTCTCAAAATTGTTGAAATTCTCTTGAAGCTTTTAAAATTCTCTCTAGAATTTTCAAAATCCATGTCCACATGTTTACAATTTCACGTTAAAAAAATGCTAAAATTCCAGTTGAAATTTTTTCAAAGTCCCTTAAAAATTTTCCAATTTTTGTCCCAATTCTTCCCATTCCCATTGAAACTTTTCAAATCCCTCTCAAAATTGTTGAAATTCTCTTGAAGCTTTTAAAATTCTCTCTAGAATTTTCAAAATCCATGTCCACATGTTTACAATTTCACGTCAAAAAATGGCTAAAATTCCAGTTGAAATTTTTTCAAAGTCCCTTAAAAATTTTCCCATTTTTGTCCCAAGTCTTCCCATTCCCATTGAAACTTTTCAAATCCCTCTCAAAATTGTTGAAATTCTCTTGAAGCTTTTAAAATTCTCTCTAGAATTTTCAAAATCCATGGCCACATGTTTACAATTTCACGTCAAAAAATGGCTAAAATTCCAGTTGAAATTTTTTCAAAGTCCCTTAAAAATTTTCCAATTTTTGTCCCAATTCTTCCCATTCCCATTGAAACTTTTCAAATCCCTCTCAAAATTGTTGAAATTCTGTTAAAGCTTTTAAAATTCTCTCTAGAATTTTCAAAATCCATGGCCACATGTTTACAATTTCACGTCAAAAAATGGCTAAAATTCCAGTTGAAATTTTTTCAAAGTCCCTTAAAAATTTTCCAATTTTTGTCCCAATTCTTCCCATTCCCATGGAAACTTTTCAAATCCCTCTCAAAATTGTTGAAATTCTCTTGAAGCTTTTAAAATTCTCTCTAGAATTTTCAAAATCCATGTCCACATGTTTACAATTTCACGTCAAAAAATGGCTAAAATTCCAGTTGAAATTTTTTCAAAGTCCCTTAAAAATTTTCCCATTTTTGTCCCAATTCTTCCCATTCCCATTGAAACTTTTCAAATCCCTCTCAAAATTGTTGAAATTCTCTCGAAGCTTTTAAAATTCTCTCTAGAATTTTCAAAATCCATGTCCACATGTTTACAATTTCACGTAAAAAAATGGCTAAAATTCCAGTTGAAATTTTTTCAAAGTCCCTTAAAAATTTTCCAATTTTTGTCCCAGTTCTTCCCATTCCCATTGAAACTTTTCAAATCCCTCTCAAAATTGTTGAAATTCTCTTGAAGCTTTTAAAATTCCCTCTAGAATTTTCAAAATCCATGTCCACATGTTTACAATTTCACGTCAAAAAATGGCTAAAATTCCAGTTGAAATTTTGTCAAAGTCCCTTAAAAATTTTCCAATTTTTGTCCCAATTCTTCCCATTCCCATTGAAACTTTTCAAATCCCTCTCAAAATTGTTGAAATTCTGTTGAAGCTTTTAAAATTCTCTCTAGAATTTTCAAAATCCATGTCCACATGTTCAAAATTTCACGTCAAAAAATGGCTAAAATTCCCGTTGAAATGTTTTCAGTCTCTTAAAAATTTTCCAATTTTTGTCCCAATTCTTCCCATTCCCATTGAAACTTTTCAAATCCCTCTCAAAATTGTTGAAATTCTGTTAAAGCTTTTAAAATTCTCTCTAGAATTTTCAAAATCCATGGCCACATGTTTACAATTTCACGTCAAAAAATGGCTAAAATTCCAGTTGAAATTTTTTCAAAGTCCCTTAAAAATTTTCCAATTTTTGTCCCAATTCTTCCCATTCCCATTGAAACTTTTCAAATCCCTCTCAAAATTGTTGAAATTCTCTTGAAGCTTTTAAAATTCTCTCTAGAATTTTCAAAATCCATGTCCACATGTTTACAATTTCACGTCAAAAAATGGCTAAAATTCCAGTTGAAATTTTTTCAAAGTCCCTTAAAAATTTTCCAATTTTTGTCCCAATTCTTCCCATTCCCATTGAAACTTTTCAAATCCCTCTCAACATTGTTGAAATTCTCTTGAAGCTTTTAAAATTCTCTCTAGCATTTTCAAAATCCATGTCCACATGTTTACAATTTCACGTCAAAAAATGGCTAAAATTCCAGTTGAAATTTTTTCAAAGTCCCTTAAAAATTTTCCAATTTTTGTCCCAATTCTTCCCATTCCCATTGAAACTTTTCAAATCCCTCTCCAAATTGTTGAAATTCTCTTGAAGCTTTTAAAATTCTCTCTAGCATTTTCAAAATCCATGTCCACATGTTTACAATTTCACGTCAAAAAATGGCTAAAATTCCAGTTGAAATTTTTTCAAAGTCCCTGAAAAATTTTCCAATTTTTGTCCCAATTCTTCCCATTCCCATTGAAACTTTTCAAATCCCTCTCAAAATTGTTGAAATTCTCTTGAAGCTTTTAAAATTCTCTCTAGAATTTTCAAAATCCATGTCCACATGTTTACAATTTCATGTCAAAAAATGGCTAAAATTCCAGTTGAAATTTTTTCAAAGTCCCTTAAATTTTTCCAATTTTTGTCCCAATTCTTCCCATTTCCATTGAAACTTTTCAAATCCCTCTCAAAATTGTTGAAATTCTCTTGAAGCTTTTAAAATTCTCTCTAGAATTTTCAAAATCCATGTCCACATGTTCAAAATTTCACGTCAAAAAATGGCTAAAATTCCAGTTGAAATGTTTTCAAAGTCTCTTAAAAATTTTCCAATTTTTGTCCCAATTCTTCCCATTCCCATTGAAACTTTTCAAATCCCTCTCAAAATTGTTGAAATTCTCTTGAAGCTTTTAAAATTCTCTCTAGAATTTTCAAAATCCATGTCCACAGGTTTACAATTTCACGTCAAAAAATGGCTAAAATTCCAGTTGAAATTTTTTCAAAGTCCCTTAAAAATTTTCCAATTTTTGTCCCAATTCTTCCCATTCCCATTGAAACTTTTCAAATCCCTCTCAAAATTGTTGAAATTCTCTTGAAGCTTTTAAAATTCTCTCTAGAATTTTCAAAATCCATGTCCACAGGTTTACAATTTCACGTCAAAAAATGGCTAAAATTCCAGTTGAAATTTTTTCAAAGTCCCTTAAAAATTTTCCAATTTTTGTCCCAATTCTTCCCGTTCCATTGAAACTTTTCAAATCCCTCTCAAAATTGTTGAAATTCTCTTGAAGCTTTTAGAATTCTCTCTAGAATTTTCAAAATCCATGGCCACATGTTTACAATTTCACGTCAAAAAATGGCTAAAATTCCAGTTGAAATTTTTTCAAAGTCCCTTAAAAATTTTCCAATTTTTGTCCCAATTCTTCCCATTCCCATTGAAACTTTTCAAATCCCTCTCAAAATTGTTAAAATTCTCTTGAAGCTTTTAAAATTCTCTCTAGAATTTTCAAAATCCATGTCCACATGTTTACAATTTCACGTCAAAAAATGGCTAAAATTCCAGTGGAAATTTTTTCAAAGTCCCTTAAAAATTTTCCAATTTTTGTCCCAATTCTTCCCATTCCCATTGAAACTTTTCAAATCCCTCTCAAAATTGTTGAAATTCTCTTGAAGCTTTTAAAATTCTCTCTAGAATTTTCAAAATCCATGTCCACATGTTTACAATTTCACGTCAAAAAATGGCTAAAATTCCAGTTGAAATTTTTTCAAAGTCCCTTAAAAATTTTCCAATTTTTGTCCCAATTCTTCCCATTCCCATTGAAACTTTTCAAATCCCTCTCAAAATTGTTGAAATTCTCTTGAAGCTTTTAAAATTCTCTCTAGAATTTTCAAAATCCATGTCCACATGTTCAAAATTTCACGTCAAAAAATGGCTAAAATTCCCGTTGAAATGTTTTCAGTCTCTTAAAAATTTTCCAATTTTTGTCCCAATTCTTCCCATTCCCATTGAAACTTTTCAAATCCCTCTCAAAATTGATGAAATTCTGTTGAAGCTTTTAAAATTCTCCCTAGAATTTTCAAAATCCATGTCCACATGTTCACAATTTCACGTCAAAAAATGGCTAAAATTCCAGTTGAAATTTTTTCAAAGTCCCTTAAAAATTTTCCAATTTTTGTCCCAATTCTTCCCATTCCCATTGAAACTTTTCAAATCCCTCTCAAAATTGTTGAAATTCTCTTGAAGCTTTTAAAATTCTCTCTAGAATTTTCAAAACCCATGTCCACATGTTTACAATTTCACGTCAAAAAATGGCTAAAATTCCAGTTGAAATTTTTTCAAAGTCCCTTAAAAATTTTCCAATTTTTGTCCCAATTCTTCCCATTCCCATTGAAACTTTTCAAATCCCTCTCAAAATTGTTGAAATTCTGTTGAAGCTTTTAAAATTCTCTCTAGAATTTTCAAAATCCATGTCCACATGTTCAAAATTTCACGTCAAAAAATGGCTAAAATTCCCGTTGAAATGTTTTCAGTCTCTTAAAAATTTTCCAATTTTTGTCCCAATTCTTCCCATTCCCATTGAAACTTTTCAAATCCCTCTCAAAATTGTTGAAATTCTGTTAAAGCTTTTAAAATTCTCTCTAGAATTTTGAAAATCCATGGCCACATGTTTACAATTTCACGTCAAAAAATGGCTAAAATTCCAGTTGAAATTTTTTCAAAGTCCCTTAAAAATTTTCCAATTTTTGTCCCAATTCTTCCCATTCCCATTGAAACTTTTCAAATCCCTCTCAAAATTGTTGAAATTCTCTTGAAGCTTTTAAAATTCTCTCTAGAATTTTCAAAATCCATGTCCACATGTTTACAATTTCACGTCAAAAAATGGCTAAAATTCCAGTTGAAATTTTTTCAAAGTCCCTGAAAAATTTTCCAATTTTTGTCCCAATTCTTCCCATTCCCATGGAAACTTTTCAAATCCCTCTCAAAATTGTTGAAATTCTCTTGAAGCTTTTAAAATTCTCTCTAGAATTTTCAAAATCCATGTCCACATGTTTACAATTTCACGTTAAAAAAATGCTAAAATTCCAGTTGAAATTTTTTCAAAGTCCCTTAAAAATTTTCCAATTTTTGTCCCAATTCTTCCCATTCCCATTGAAACTTTTCAAATCCCTCTCAAAATTGTTGAAATTCTCTCGAAGCTTTTAAAATTCTCTCTAGAATTTTCAAAATCCATGTCCACATGTTTACAATTTCACGTAAAAAAATGGCTAAAATTCCAGTTGAAATTTTTTCAAAGTCCCTTAAAAATTTTCCAATTTTTGTCCCAGTTCTTCCCATTCCCATTGAAACTTTTCAAATCCCTCTCAAAATTGTTGAAATTCTCTTGAAGCTTTTAAAATTCTCTCTAGAATTTTCAAAATCCATGGCCACATGTTTACAATTTCACGTCAAAAAATGGCTAAAATTCCAGTTGAAATTTTTTCAAAGTCCCTTAAAAATTTTCCAATTTTTGTCCCAATTCTTCCCATTCCCATTGAAACTTTTCAAATCCCTCTCCAAATTGTTGAAATTCTCTTGAAGCTTTTAAAATTCTCTCTAGAATTTTCAAAATCCATGTCCACATGTTTACAATTTCACGTCAAAAAATGGCTAAAATTCCAGTTGAAATTTTTTCAAAGTCTCTTAAAAATTTTCCCATTTTTGTCCCAAGTCTTCCCATTCCCATTGAAACTTTTCAAATCCCTCTCAAAATTGTTGAAATTCTCTTGAAGCTTTTAAAATTCTCTCTAGAATTTTCAAAATCCATGGCCACATGTTTACAATTTCACGTCAAAAAATGGCTAAAATTCCAGTTGCAATTTTTTCAAAGTCCCTTAAAAATTTTCCAATTTTTGTCCCAATTCTTCCCATTCCCATTGAAACTTTTCAAATCCCTCTCAAAATTGTTGAAATTCTCTTGAAGCTTTTAAAATTCTCTCTAGAATTTTCAAAATCCATGGCCACATGCTTACAATTTCACGTCAAAAAATGGCTAAAATTCCAGTTGAAATTTTTTCAAAGTCCCTTAAAAATTTTCCAATTTTTGTCCCAATTCTTCCCATTCCCATTGAAACTTTTCAAATCCCTCTCAAAATTGTTGAAATTCTCTTGAAGCTTTTAAAATTCTCTCTAGAATTTTCAAAATCCATGTCCACATGTTTACAATTTCACGTTAAAAAAATGGCTAAAATTCCAGTTGAAATTTTTTCAAAGTCCCTTAAAAATTTTCCAATTTTTGTCCCAATTCTTCCCATTCCCATTGAAACTTTTCAAATCCCTCTCAAAATTGTTGAAATTCTCTTGAAGCTTTTAAAATTCTCTCTAGAATTTTCAAAATCCATGTCCACATGTTTACAATTTCACGTTAAAAAAATGCTAAAATTCCAGTTGAAATTTTTTCAAAGTCCCTTAAAAATTTTCCAATTTTTGTCCCAATTCTTCCCATTCCCATTGAAACTTTTCAAATCCCTCTCAAAATTGTTGAAATTCTCTTGAAGCTTTTAAAATTCTCTCTAGAATTTTCAAAATCCATGTCCACATGTTTACAATTTCACGTCAAAAAATGGCTAAAATTCCAGTTGAAATTTTTTCAAAGTCCCTTCAAAATTTTCCCATTTTTGTCCCAAGTCTTCCCATTCCCATTGAAACTTTTCAAATCCCTCTCAAAATTGTTGAAATTCTCTTGAAGCTTTTAAAATTCTCTCTAGAATTTTCAAAATCCATGGCCACATGTTTACAATTTCACGTCAAAAAATGGCTAAAATTCCAGTTGCAATTTTTTCAAAGTCCCTTAAAAATTTTCCAATTTTTGTCCCAATTCTTCCCATTCCCATTGAAACTTTTCAAATCCCTCTCAAAATTGTTGAAATTCTCTTGAAGCTTTTAAAATTGTCTCTAGAATTTTCAAAATCCATGGCCACATGTTTACAATTTCACGTTAAAAAAATGGCTAAAATTCCAGTTGAAATTTTTTCAAAGTCCCTTAAAAATTTTCCAATTTTTGTCCCAATTCTTCCCATTCCCATTGAAACTTTTCAAATCCCTCTCAAAATTGTTGAAATTCTCTTGAAGCTTTTAAAATTCTCTCTAGAATTTTCAAAATCCATGGCCACATGTTTACAATTTCACGTCAAAAAATGGCTAAAATTCCAGTTGAAATTTTTTCAAAGTCCCTTAAAAATTTTCCCATTTTTGTCCCAATTCTTCCCATTCCCATTGAAACTTTTCAAATCCCTCTCAAAATTGTTGAAATTCTCTTGAAGCTTTTAAAATTCTCTCTAGAATTTTCAAAATCCATGTCCACATGTTTACAATTTCACGTTAAAAAAATGCTAAAATTCCAGTTGAAATTTTTTCAAAGTCCCTTAAAAATTTTCCAATTTTTGTCCCAATTCTTCCCATTCCCATTGAAACTTTTCAAATCCCTCTCAAAATTGTTGAAATTCTCTTGAAGCTTTTAAAATTCTCTCTAGAATTTTCAAAATCCATGTCCACATGTTTACAATTTCACGTCAAAAAATGGCTAAAATTCCAGTTGAAATTTTTTCAAAGTCCCTTCAAAATTTTCCCATTTTTGTCCCAAGTCTTCCCATTCCCATTGAAACTTTTCAAATCCCTCTCAAAATTGTTGAAATTCTCTTGAAGCTTTTAAAATTCTCTCTAGAATTTTCAAAATCCATGTCCACATGTTTACAATTTCACGTCAAAAAATGGCTAAAATTCCAGTTGAAATTTTTTCAAAGTCCCTTAAAAATTTTCCAATTTTTGTCCCAATTCTTCCCATTCCCATTGAAACTTTTCAAATCCCTCTCAATATTGTTGAAATTCTGTTAAAGCTTTTAAAATTCTCTCTAGAATTTTCAAAATCCATGGCCACATGTTTACAATTTCACGTCAAAAAATGGCTAAAATTCCAGTTGAAATTTTTTCAAAGTCGCTTCAAAGTTTTCCAATTTTTGTCCCAATTCTTCCCATTCCCATGGAAACTTTTCAAATCCCTCTCAAAATTGTTGAAATTCTCTTGAAGCTTTTAAAATTCTCTCTAGAATTTTCAAAATCCATGTCCACATGTTTACAATTTCACGTCAAAAAATGGCTAAAATTCCAGTTGAAATTTTTTCAAAGTCCCTTAAAAATTTTCCCATTTTTGTCCCAATTCTTCCCATTCCCATTGAAACTTTTCAAATCCCTCTCAAAATTGTTGAAATTCTCTCGAAGCTTTTAAAATTCTCTCTAGAATTTTCAAAATCCATGTCCACATGTTTACAATTTCACGTAAAAAAATGGCTAAAATTCCAGTTGAAATTTTTTCAAAGTCCCTTAAAAATTTTCCAATTTTTGTCCCAGTTCTTCCCATTCCCATTGAAACTTTTCAAATCCCTCTCAAAATTGTTGAAATTCTCTTGAAGCTTTTAAAATTCCCTCTAGAATTTTCAAAATCCATGTCCACAGGTTTACAATTTCACGTCAAAAAATGGCTAAAATTCCAGTTGAAATGTTTTCAAAGTCCCTTAAAAATTTTCCAATTTTTGTCCCAATTCTTCCCATTCCCATTGAAACTTTTCAAATCCCTCTCAAAATTGTTGAAATTCTGTTGAAGCTTTTAAAATTCTCTCTAGAATTTTCAAAATCCATGTCCACATGTTCAAAATTTCACGTCAAAAAATGGCTAAAATTCCCGTTGAAATGTTTTCAGTCTCTTAAAAATTTTCCAATTTTTGTCCCAATTCTTCCCATTCCCATTGAAACTTTTCAAATCCCTCTCAAAATTGTTGAAATTCTGTTAAAGCTTTTAAAATTCTCTCTAGAATTTTCAAAATCCATGGCCACATGTTTACAATTTCACGTCAAAAAATGGCTAAAATTCCAGTTGAAATTTTTTCAAAGTCCCTTAAAAATTTTCCAATTTTTGTCCCAATTCTTCCCATTCCCATTGAAACTTTTCAAATCCCTCTCAAAATTGTTGAAATTCTCTTGAAGCTTTTAAAATTCTCTCTAGAATTTTCAAAATCCATGTCCACATGTTCAAAATTTCACGTCAATAAATGGCTAAAATTCCAGTTGAAATGTTTTCAAAGTCTCTTAAAAATTTTCCAATTTTTGTCCCAATTCTTCCCATTCCCATTGAAACTTTTCAAATCCCTCTCAAAATTGTTGAAATTCTCTTGAAGCTTTTAAAATTCTCTCTAGAATTTTCAAAATCCATGTCCACAGGTTTACAATTTCACGTCAAAAAATGGCTAAAATTCCAGTTGAAATTTTTTCAAAGTCCCTTAAAAATTTTCCAATTTTTGTCCCAATTCTTCCCATTCCCATGGAAACTTTTCAAATCCCTCTCAAAATTGTTGAAATTCTCTTGAAGCTTTTAAAATTCTCTCTAGAATTTTCAAAATCCATGTCCACAGGTTTACAATTTCACGTCAAAAAATGGCTAAAATTCCAGTTGAAATTTTTTCAAAGTCCCTTAAAAATTTTCCAATTTTTGTCCCAATTCTTCCCATTCCCATTGAAACTTTTCAAATCCCTCTCAAAATTGTTGAAATTCTCTTGAAGCTTTTAGAATTCTCTCTAGAATTTTCAAAATCCATGTCCACATGTTTACAATTTCACGTCAAAAAATGGCTAAAATTCCAGTTGAAATTTTTTCAAAGTCCCTTAAAAATTTTCCAATTTTTGTCCCAATTCTTCCCATTCCCATGGAAACTTTTCAAATCCCTCTCAAAATTGTTGAAATTCTCTTGAAGCTTTTAAAATTCTCTCTAGAATTTTCAAAATCCATGTCCACATGTTTACAATTTCACGTCAAAAAATGGCTAAAATTCCAGTTGAAATTTTTTCAAAGTCCCTTAAAAATTTTCCAATTTTTGTCCCAATTCTTCCCATTCCCATTGAAACTTTTCAAATCCCTCTCAAAATTGTTGAAATTCTCTTGAAGCTTTTAAAATTCTCTCTAGAATTTTCAAAATCCATGTCCACATGTTCAAAATTTCACGTCAAAAAATGGCTAAAATTCCCGTTGAAATGTTTTCAGTCTCTTAAAAATTTTCCAATTTTTGTCCCAATTCTTCCCATTCCCATTGAAACTTTTCAAATCCCTCTCAAAATTGTTGAAATTCTGTTGAAGCTTTTAAAATTCCCTCTAGAATTTTCAAAATCCATGTCCACAGGTTTACAATTTCACGTCAAAAAATGGCTAAAATTCCAGTTGAAATGTTTTCAAAGTCCCTTAAAAATTTTCCAATTTTTGTCCCAATTCTTCCCATTCCCATTGAAACTTTTCAAATCCCTCTCAAAATTGTTGAAATTCTCTTGAAGCTTTTAAAATTCTCCCTAGAATTTTCAAAATCCATGTCCACATGTTCACAATTTCACGTCAAAAAATGGCTAAAATTCCAGTTGAAATTTTTTCAAAGTCCCTTAAAAATTTTCCAATTTTTGTCCCAATTCTTCCCATTCCCATTGAAACTTTTCAAATCCCTCTCAAAATTGTTGAAATTCTCTTGAAGCTTTTAAAATTCTCTCTAGAATTTTCAAAACCCATGTCCACATGTTTACAATTTCACGTCAAAAAATGGCTAAAATTCCAGTTGAAATTTTTTCAAAGTCCCTTAAAAATTTTCCAATTTTTGTCCCAATTCTTCCCATTCCCATTGAAACTTTTCAAATCCCTCTCAAAATTGTTGAAATTCTGTTGAAGCTTTTAAAATTCTCTCTAGAATTTTCAAAATCCATGTCCACATGTTCAAAATTTCACGTCAAAAAATGGCTAAAATTCCCGTTGAAATGTTTTCAGTCTCTTAAAAATTTTCCAATTTTTGTCCCAATTCTTCCCATTCCCATTGAAACTTTTCAAATCCCTCTCAAAATTGTTGAAATTCTGTTAAAGCTTTTAAAATTCTCTCTAGAATTTTCAAAATCCATGGCCACATGTTTACAATTTCACGTCAAAAAATGGCTAAAATTCCAGTTGAAATTTTTTCAAAGTCCCTTAAAAATTTTCCAATTTTTTTCCCAATTCTTCCCATTCCCATTGAAACTTTTCAAATCCCTCTCAAAATTGTTGAAATTCTCTTGAAGCTTTTAAAATTCTCTCTAGAATTTTCAAAATCCATGTCCACATGTTTACAATTTCACGTCAAAAAATGGCTAAAATTCCAGTTGAAATTTTTTCAAAGTCCCTTAAAAATTTTCCAATTTTTGTCCCAATTCTTCCCATTCCCATGGAAACTTTTCAAATCCCTCTCAAAATTGTTGAAATTCTCTTGAAGCTTTTAAAATTCTCTCTAGAATTTTCAAAATCCATGTCCACATGTTTACAATTTCACGTTAAAAAAATGCTAAAATTCCAGTTGAAATTTTTTCAAAGTCCCTTAAAAATTTTCCAATTTTTGTCCCAATTCTTCCCATTCCCATTGAAACTTTTCAAATCCCTCTCAAAATTGTTGAAATTCTCTCGAAGCTTTTAAAATTCTCTCTAGAATTTTCAAAATCCATGTCCACATGTTTACAATTTCACGTAAAAAAATGGCTAAAATTCCAGTTGAAATTTTTTCAAAGTCCCTTAAAAATTTTCCAATTTTTGTCCCAGTTCTTCCCATTCCCATTGAAACTTTTCAAATCCCTCTCAAAATGGTTGAAATTCTCTTGAAGCTTTTAAAATTCTCTCTAGAATTTTCAAAATCCATGGCCACATGTTTACAATTTCACGTCAAAAAATGGCTAAAATTCCAGTTGAAATTTTTTCAAAGTCCCTTAAAAATTTTCCAATTTTTGTCCCAATTCTTCCCATTCCCATTGAAACTTTTCAAATCCCTCTCCAAATTGTTGAAATTCTCTTGAAGCTTTTAAAATTCTCTCTAGAATTTTCAAAATCCATGTCCACATGTTTACAATTTCACGTCAAAAAATGGCTAAAATTCCAGTTGAAATTTTTTCAAAGTCTCTTAAAAATTTTCCCATTTTTGTCCCAAGTCTTCCCATTCCCATTGAAACTTTTCAAATCCCTCTCAAAATTGTTGAAATTCTCTTGAAGCTTTTAAAATTCTCTCTAGAATTTTCAAAATCCATGGCCACATGTTTACAATTTCACGTCAAAAAATGGCTAAAATTCCAGTTGAAATTTTTTCAAAGTCCCTTAAAAATTTTCCAATTTTTGTCCCAATTCTTCCCATTCCCATTGAAACTTTTCAAATCCCTCTCAAAATTGTTGAAATTCTCTTGAAGCTTTTAAAATTCTCTCTAGAATTTTCAAAATCCATGGCCACATGCTTACAATTTCACGTCAAAAAATGGCTAAAATTCCAGTTGAAATTTTTTCAAAGTCCCTTAAAAATTTTCCCATTTTTGTCCCAATTCTTCCCATTCCCATTGAAACTTTTCAAATCCCTCTCAAAATTGTTGAAATTCTCTTGAAGCTTTTAAAATTCTCTCTAGAATTTTCAAAATCCATGTCCACATGTTTACAATTTCACGTTAAAAAAATGCTAAAATTCCAGTTGAAATTTTTTCAAAGTCCCTTAAAAATTTTCCAATTTTTGTCCCAATTCTTCCCATTCCCATGGAAACTTTTCAAATCCCTCTCAAAATTGTTGAAATTCTCTTGAAGCTTTTAAAATTCTCTCTAGAATTTTCAAAATCCATGTCCACATGTTTACAATTTCACGTCAAAAAATGGCTAAAATTCCAGTTGAAATTTTTTCAAAGTCCCTTCAAAATTTTCCCATTTTTGTCCCAAGTCTTCCCATTCCCATTGAAACTTTTCAAATCCCTCTCAAAATTGTTGAAATTCTCTTGAAGCTTTTAAAATTCTCTCTAGAATTTTCAAAATCCATGGCCACATGTTTACAATTTCACGTCAAAAAATGGCTAAAATTCCAGTTGAAATTTTTTCAAAGTCCCTTAAAAATTTTCCAATTTTTGTCCCAATTCTTCCCATTCCCATTGAAACTTTTCAAATCCCTCTCAAAATTGTTGAAATTCTGTTAAAGCTTTTAAAATTGTCTCTAGAATTTTCAAAATCCATGGCCACATGTTTACAATTTCACGTTAAAAAAATGGCTAAAATTCCAGTTGAAATTTTTTCAAAGTCCCTTAAAAATTTTCCAATTTTTGTCCCAATTCTTCCCATTCCCATTGAAACTTTTCAAATCCCTCTCAAAATTGTTGAAATTCTCTTGAAGCTTTTAAAATTCTCTCTAGAATTTTCAAAATCCATGGCCACATGTTTACAATTTCACGTCAAAAAATGGCTAAAATTCCAGTTGAAATTTTTTCAAAGTCCCTTAAAAATTTTTCCCATTTTTGTCCCAATTCTTCCCATTCCCATTGAAACTTTTCAAATCCCTCTCAAAATTGTTGAAATTCTCTTGAAGCTTTTAAAATTCTCTCTAGAATTTTCAAAATCCATGTCCACATGTTTACAATTTCACGTTAAAAAAATGCTAAAATTCCAGTTGAAATTTTTTCAAAGTCCCTTAAAAATTTTCCAATTTTTGTCCCAATTCTTTCCATTCCCATTGAAACTTTTCAAATCCCTCTCAAAATTGTTGAAATTCTGTTGAAGCTTTTAAAATTCTCTCTAGAATTTTCAAAATCCATGTCCACATGTTTACAATTTCACGTCAAAAAATGGCTAAAATTCCAGTTGAAATTTTTTCAAAGTCCCTTAAAAATTTTCCCATTTTTGTCCCAAGTCTTCCCATTCCCATTGAAACTTTTCAAATCCCTCTCAAAATTGTTGAAATTCTCTTGAAGCTTTTAAAATTCTCTCTAGAATTTTCAAAATCCATGGCCACATGTTTACAATTTCACGTCAAAAAATGGCTAAAATTCCAGTTGAAATTTTTTCAAAGTCCCTTAAAAATTTTCCAATTTTTGTCCCAATTCTTCCCATTCCCATGGAAACTTTTCAAATCCCTCTCAAAATTGTTGAAATTCTCTTGAAGCTTTTAAAATTCTCTCTAGAATTTTCAAAACCCATGTCCACATGTTTACAATTTCACGTCAAAAAATGGCTAAAATTCCAGTTGAAATTTTTTCAAAGTCCCTTAAAAATTTTCCCATTTTTGTCCCAATTCTTCCCATTCCCATTGAAACTTTTCAAATCCCTCTCAAAATTGTTGAAATTCTCTTGAAGCTTTTAAAATTCTCTCTAGAATTTTCAAAATCCATGTCCACATGTTTACAATTTCACGTAAAAAAATGGCTAAAATTCCAGTTGAAATTTTTTCAAAGTCCCTTAAAAATTTTCCAATTTTTGTCCCAGTTCTTCCCATTCCCATTGAAACTTTTCAAATCCCTCTCAAAATTGTTGAAATTCTCTTGAAGCTTTTAAAATTCTCTCTAGAATTTTCAAAATCCATGTCCACATGTTTACAATTTCACGTCAAAAAATGGCTAAAATTCCAGTTGAAATTTTTTCAAAGTCTCTTAAAAATTTTCCCATTTTTGTCCCAAGTCTTCCCATTCCCATTGAAACTTTTCAAATCCCTCTCAAAATTGTTGAAATTCTCTTGAAGCTTTTAAAATTCTCTCTAGAATTTTCAAATCCATGGCCACATGTTTACAATTTCACGTCAAAAAATGGCTAAAATTCCAGTTGAAATTTTTTCAAAGTCCCTTAAAAATTTTCCAATTTTTGTCCCAATTCTTCCCATTCCCATTGAAACTTTTCAAATCCCTCTCAAAATTGTTGAAATTCTCTTGAAGCTTTTAAAATTCTCTCTAGAATTTTCAAAATCCATGGCCACATGTTTACAATTTCACGTCAAAAAATGGCTAAAATTCCAGTTGAAATTTTTTCAAAGTCCCTTAAAAATTTTCCAATTTTTGTCCCAATTCTTCCCATTCCCATGGAAACTTTTCAAATCCCTCTCAAAATTGTTGAAATTCTCTTGAAGCTTTTAAAATTCTCTCTAGAATTTTTAAAATCCATGGCCACATGTTTACAATTTCACGTCAAAAAATGGCTAAAATTCCAGTTGAAATTTTTTCAAAGTCCCTTAAAAATTTTCCCATTTTTGTCCCAAGTCTTCCCATTCCCATTGAAACTTTTCAAATCCCTCTCAAAATTGTTGAAATTCTGTTAAAGCTTTTAAAATTCTCTCTAGAATTTTCAAAATCCATGTCCACATGTTTACAATTTCACGTCAAAAAATGGCTAAAATTCCAGTTGAAATTTTTTCAAAGTCCCTTAAAAATTTTCCAATTTTTGTCCCAATTCTTCCCATTCCCATTGAAACTTTTCAAATCCCTCTCCAAATTGTTGAAATTCTCTTGAAGCTTTTAAAATTCTCTCTAGAATTTTCAAAATCCATGTCCACATGTTTACAATTTCACGTCAAAAAATGGCTAAAATTCCAGTGGAAATTTTTTCAAAGTCCCTTAAAAATTTTCCAATTTTTGTCCCAATTCTTCCCATTCCCATTGAAACTTTTCAAATCCCTCTCAAAATTGTTGAAATTCTCTTGAAGCTTTTAAAATTCTCTCTAGAATTTTCAAAATCCATGTCCACATGTTTACAATTTCACGTCAAAAAATGGCTAAAATTCCAGTTGAAATTTTTTCAAAGTCCCTTAAAAATTTTCCAATTTTTGTCCCAATTCTTCCCATTCCCATTGAAACTTTTCAAATCCCTCTCAAAATTGTTGAAATTCGCTTGAAGCTTTTAAAATTCTCTCTAGAATTTTCAAAATCCATGGCCACATGTTTACAATTTCACGTCAAAAAATGGCTAAAATTCCAGTTGAAATTTTTTCAAAGTCCCTTAAAAATTTTCCAATTTTTGTCCCAATTCTTCCCGTTCCCATTGAAACTTTTCAAATCCCTCTCAAAATTGTTGAAATTCTCTTGAAGCTTTAAAATTCTCTCTAGAATTTTCAAAAATCCATGGCCACATGCTTACAATTTCACGTCAAAAAATGGCTAAAATTCCAGTTGAAATTTTTTCAAAGTCCCTTAAAAATTTTCCAATTTTTGTCCCAATTCTTCCCATTCCCATTGAAACTTTTCAAATCCCTCTCAAAATTGTTGAAATTCTCTTGAAGCTTTTAAAATTCTCTCTAGAATTTTCAAAATCCATGTCCACATGTTTACAATTTCACGTCAAAAAATGGCTAAAATTCCAGTTGCAATTTTTTCAAAGTCCCTTAAAAATTTTCCCATTTTTGTCCCAAGTCTTCCCATTCCCATTGAAACTTTTCAAATCCCTCTCAAAATTGTTGAAATTCTCTTGAAGCTTTTAAAATTCTCTCTAGAATTTTCAAAATCCATGTCCACATGTTTACAATTTCACGTCAAAAAATGGCTAAAATTCCAGTTGAAATTTTTTCAAAGTCTCTTAAAAATTTTCCCATTTTTGTCCCAAGTCTTCCCATTCCCATTGAAACTTTTCAAATCCCTCTCAAAATTGTTGAAATTCTCTTGAAGCTTTTAAAATTCTCTCTAGAATTTTCAAAATCCATGTCCACATGTTTACAATTTCACGTCAAAAAATGGCTAAAATTCCAGTTGAAATTTTTTCAAAGTCCCTTAAAAATTTTCCAATTTTTGTCCCAATTCTTCCCATTCCCATTGAAACTTTTCAAATCCCTCTCAAAATTGTTGAAATTCTCTTGAAGCTTTTAAAATTCTCTCTAGAATTTTCAAAATCCATGGCCACATGTTTACAATTTCACGTCAAAAAATGGCTAAAATTCCAGTTGAAATTTTTTCAAAGTCCCTTAAAAATTTTCCCATTTTTGTCCCAATTCTTCCCATTCCCATTGAAACTTTTCAAATCCCTCTCAAAATTGTTGAAATTCTCTTGAAGCTTTTAAAATTCTCTCTAGAATTTTCAAAATCCATGGCCACATGTTTACAATTTCACGTTAAAAAAATGGCTAAAATTCCAGTTGAAATTTTTTCAAAGTCCCTTAAAAATTTTCCCATTTTTGTCCCAATTCTTCCCATTCCCATTGAAACTTTTCAAATCCCTCTCAAAATTGTTGAAATTCTCTTGAAGCTTTTAAAATTCTCTCTAGAATTTTCAAAATCCATGTCCACATGTTTACAATTTCACGTTAAAAAAATGCTAAAATTCCAGTTGAAATTTTTTCAAAGTCCCTTAAAAATTTTCCAATTTTTGTCCCAATTCTTCCCATTCCCATTGAAACTTTTCAAATCCCTCTCAAAATTGTTGAAATTCTCTTGAAGCTTTTAAAATTCTCTCTAGAATTTTCAAAATCCATGTCCACATGTTTACAATTTCACGTCAAAAAATGGCTAAAATTCCAGTTGAAATTTTTTCAAAGTCCCTTAAAAATTTTCCCATTTTTGTCCCAAGTCTTCCCATTCCCATTGAAACTTTTCAAATCCCTCTCAAAATTGTTGAAATTCTCTTGAAGCTTTTAAAATTCTCTCTAGAATTTTCAAAATCCATGGCCACATGTTTACAATTTCACGTCAAAAAATGGCTAAAATTCCAGTTGCAATTTTTCAAAGTCCCTTAAAAATTTTCCAATTTTTGTCCCAATTCTTCCCATTCCCATTGAAACTTTTCAAATCCCTCTCAAAATTGTTGAAATTCTGTTAAAGCTTTTAAAATTGTCTCTAGAATTTTCAAAATCCATGGCCACATGTTTACAATTTCACGTTAAAAAAATGGCTAAAATTCCAGTTGAAATTTTTTCAAAGTCCCTTAAAAATTTTCCAATTTTTGTCCCAATTCTTCCCATTCCCATTGAAACTTTTCAAATCCCTCTCAAAATTGTTGAAATTCTCTTGAAGCTTTTAAAATTCTCTCTAGAATTTTCAAAATCCATGGCCACATGTTTACAATTTCACGTCAAAAAATGGCTAAAATTCCAGTTGAAATTTTTTCAAAGTCCCTTAAAAATTTTCCCATTTTTGTCCCAATTCTTCCCATTCCCATTGAAACTTTTCAAATCCCTCTCAAAATTGTTGAAATTCTCTTGAAGCTTTTAAAATTCTCTCTAGAATTTTCAAAATCCATGTCCACATGTTTACAATTTCACGTTAAAAAAATGCTAAAATTCCAGTTGAAATTTTTTCAAAGTCCCTTAAAAATTTTCCAATTTTTGTCCCAATTCTTCCCATTCCCATTGAAACTTTTCAAATCCCTCTCAAAATTGTTGAAATTCTGTTGAAGCTTTTAAAATTCTCTCTAGAATTTTCAAAATCCATGTCCACATGTTTACAATTTCACGTCAAAAAATGGCTAAAATTCCAGTTGAAATTTTTTCAAAGTCCCTTAAAAATTTTCCCATTTTTGTCCCAAGTCTTCCCATTCCCATTGAAACTTTTCAAATCCCTCTCAAAATTGTTGAAATTCTCTTGAAGCTTTTAAAATTCTCTCTAGAATTTTCAAAATCCATGGCCACATGTTTACAATTTCACGTCAAAAATGGCTAAAATTCCAGTTGAAATTTTTTCAAAGTCCCTTAAAAATTTTCCAATTTTTGTCCCAATTCTTCCCATTCCCATTGAAACTTTTCAAATCCCTCTCAAAATTGTTGAAATTCTGTTAAAGCTTTTAAAATTCTCTCTAGAATTTTCAAAATCCATGGCCACATGTTTACAATTTCACGTCAAAAAATGACTAAAATTCCAGTTGAAATTTTTTCAAAGTCCCTTAAAAATTTTCCAATTTTTGTTCCAATTCTTCCCATTCCCATTGAAACTTTTCAAATCCCTCTCAAAATTGTTGAAATTCTCTTGAAGCTTTTAAAATTCTCTCTAGAATTTTCAAAATCCATGTCCACATGTTTACAATTTCACGTCAAAAAATGGCTAAAATTCCAGTTGAAATTTTTTCAAAGTCCCTGAAAAATTTTCCAATTTTTGTCCCAATTCTTCCCATTCCCATGGAAACTTTTCAAATCCCTCTCAAAATTGTTGAAATTCTCTTGAAGCTTTTAAAATTCTCTCTAGAATTTTCAAAATCCATGTCCACATGTTTACAATTTCACGTCAAAAAATGGCTAAAATTCCAGTTGAAATTTTTTCAAAGTCCCTTAAAAATTTTCCCATTTTTGTCCCAATTCTTCCCATTCCCATTGAAACTTTTCAAATCCCTCTCAAAATTGTTGAAATTCTCTCGAAGCTTTTAAAATTCTCTCTAGAATTTTCAAAATCCATGTCCACATGTTTACAATTTCACGTAAAAAAATGGCTAAAATTCCAGTTGAAATTTTTTCAAAGTCCCTTAAAAATTTTCCAATTTTTGTCCCAGTTCTTCCCATTCCCATTGAAACTTTTCAAATCCCTCTCAAAATTGTTGAAATTCTCTTGAAGCTTTTAAAATTCTCTCTAGAATTTTCAAAATCCATGGCCACATGTTTACAATTTCACGTCAAAAAATGGCTAAAATTCCAGTTGAAATTTTTTCAAAGTCCCTTAAAAATTTTCCCATTTTTGTCCCAATTCTTCCCATTCCCATTGAAACTTTTCAAATCCCTCTCAAAATTGTTGAAATTCTCTTGAAGCTTTTAAAATTCTCTCTAGAATTTTCAAATCCATGTCCACATGTTTACAATTTCACGTCAAAAAATGGCTAAAATTCCAGTTGAAATTTTTTCAAAGTCTCTTAAAAATTTTCCCATTTTTGTCCCAAGTCTTCCCATTCCCATTGAAACTTTTCAAATCCCTCTCAAAATTGTTGAAATTCTCTTGAAGCTTTTAAAATTCTCTCTAGAATTTTCAAAATCCATGGCCACATGTTTACAATTTCACGTCAAAAAATGGCTAAAATTCCAGTTGAAATGTTTTCAAAGTCCCTTAAAAATTTTCCAATTTTTGTCCCAATTCTTCCCATTCCCATTGAAACTTTTCAAATCCCTCTCAAAATTGTTGAAATTCTCTTGAAGCTTTTAAAATTCTCTCTAGAATTTTCAAAATCCATGTCCACATGTTTACAATTTCACGTCAAAAAATGGCTAAAATTCCAGTTGAAATTTTTTCAAAGTCCCTTAAAAATTTTCCAATTTTTGTCCCAATTCTTCCCATTCCCATGGAAACTTTTCAAATCCCTCTCAAAATTGTTGAAATTCTCTTGAAGCTTTTAAAATTCTCTCTAGAATTTTCAAAATCCATGGCCACATGTTTACAATTTCACGTCAAAAAATGGCTAAAATTCCAGTTGAAATTTTTTCAAAGTCCCTTAAAAATTTTCCAATTTTTGTCCCAATTCTTCCCATTCCCATTGAAACTTTTCAAATCCCTCTCAAAATTGTTGAAATTCTCTTGAAGCTTTTAAAATTCTCTCTAGAATTTTCAAAATCCATGTCCACATGTTTACAATTTCACGTCAAAAAATGGCTAAAATTCCAGTTGAAATTTTTTCAAAGTCCCTTAAAAATTTTCCAATTTTTGTCCCAATTCTTCCCATTCCCATTGAAACTTTACAAATCCCTCTCAAAATTGTTGAAATTCTCTTGAAGCTTTTAAAATTCTCTCTAGAATTTTCAAAATCCATGTCCACATGTTTACAATTTCACGTCAAAAAATGGCTAAAATTCCAGTTGAAATTTTTTCAAAGTCCCTTAAAAATTTTCCCATTTTTGTCCCAATTCTTCCCATTCCCATTGAAACTTTTCAAATCCCTCTCAAAATTGTTGAAATTCTCTTGAAGCTTTTAAAATTCTCTCTAGAATTTTCAAAATCCATGTCCACATGTTTACAATTTCACGTCAAAAAATGGCTAAAATTCCAGTTGCAATTTTTTCAAAGTCCCTTCAAAATTTTCCAATTTTTGTCCCAATTCTTCCCATTCCCATTGAAACTTTTCAAATCCCTCTCAAAATTGTTGAAATTCTGTTAAAGCTTTTAAAATTGTCTCTAGAATTTTCAAAATCCATGGCCACATGTTTACAATTTCACGTTAAAAAAATGGCTAAAATTCCAGTTGAAATTTTTTCAAAGTCCCTTAAAAATTTTCCAATTTTTGTCCCAATTCTTCCCATTCCCATTGAAACTTTTCAAATCCCTCTCAAAATTGTTGAAATTCTCTTGAAGCTTTTAAAATTCTCTCTAGAATTTTCAAAATCCATGTCCACATGTTTACAATTTCACGTCAAAAAATGGCTAAAATTCCAGTTGAAATTTTTTCAAAGTCCCTTAAAAATTTTCCCATTTTTGTCCCAAGTCTTCCCATTCCCATTGAAACTTTTCAAATCCCTCTCAAAATTGTTGAAATTCTCTTGAAGCTTTTAAAATTCTCTCTAGAATTTTCAAAATCCACTTCAACATGTTTACAATTTCACGTCAAAAAATTGCTAAAATTCCAGTTGAAATTTTTTCAAAGTCCCTTCAAAATTTTCCAATTTTTGTCCCAATTCTTCCCATTCCCATTGAAACTTTTCAAATCCCTCTCAAAATTGTTGAAATTCTCTTGAAGCTTTTAAAATTCTCTCTAGAATTTTCAAAATCCATGTCCACATGTTTACAATTTCACGTCAAAAAATGGCTAAAATTCCAGTTGCAATTTTTTCAAAGTCCCTTAAAAATTTTCCAATTTTTGTCCCAATTCTTCCCATTCCCATTGAAACTTTTCAAATCCCTCTCAAAATTGTTGAAATTCTGTTAAAGCTTTTAAAATTGTCTCTAGAATTTTCAAAATCCATGGCCACATGTTTACAATTTCACGTTAAAAAAATGGCTAAAATTCCAGTTGAAATTTTTTCAAAGTCCCTTAAAAATTTTCCAATTTTTGTCCCAATTCTTCCCATTCCCATTGAAACTTTTCAAATCCCTCTCAAAATTGTTGAAATTCTCTTGAAGCTTTTAAAATTCTCTCTAGAATTTTCAAAATCCATGTCCACATGTTTACAATTTCACGTCAAAAAATGGCTAAAATTCCAGTTGAAATTTTTTCAAAGTCCCTTAAAAATTTTCCCATTTTTGTCCCAAGTCTTCCCATTCCCATTGAAACTTTTCAAATCCCTCTCAAAATTGTTGAAATTCTCTTGAAGCTTTTAAAATTCTCTCTAGAATTTTCAAAATCCACTTCAACATGTTTACAATTTCACGTCAAAAAATTGCTAAAATTCCAGTTGAAATTTTTTCAAAGTCCCTTAAAAATTTTCCAATTTTTGTCCCAATTCTTCCCATTCCCATTGAAACTTTTCAAATCCCTCTCAAAATTGTTGAAATTCTCTTGAAGCTTTTAAAATTCTCTCTAGAATTTTCAAAATCCATGTCCACATGTTTACAATTTCACGTCAAAAAATGGCTAAAATTCCAGTTGAAATTTTTTCAAAGTCCCTTAAAAATTTTCCCATTTTTGTCCCAATTCTTCCCATTCCCATTGAAACTTTTCAAATCCCTCTCAAAATTGTTGAAATTCTCTTGAAGCTTTTAAAATTCTCTCTAGAATTTTCAAAATCCATGGCCACATGTTTACAATTTCACGTCAAAAAATGGCTAAAATTCCAGTTGAAATTTTTTCAAAGTCCCTTAAAAATTTTCCAATTTTTGTCCCAATTCTTCCCATTCCCATTGAAACTTTTCAAATCCCTCTCAAAATTGTTGAAATTCTCTTGAAGCTTTTAAAATTCTCTCTAGAATTTTCAAAATCCATGGCCACATGTTTACAATTTCACGTCAAAAAATGGCTAAAATTCCAGTTGAAATTTTTTCAAAGTCCCTTAAAAATTTTCCAATTTTTGTCCCAATTCTTCCCATTCCCATTGAAACTTTTCAAATCCCTCTCAAAATTGTTGAAATTCTCTTGAAGCTTTTAAAATTCTCTCTAGAATTTTCAAAATCCATGGCCACATGCTTACAATTTCACGTCAAAAAATGGCTAAAATTCCAGTTGAAATTTTTTCAAAGTCCCTTAAAAATTTTCCAATTTTTGTCCCAATTCTTCCCATTCCCATTGAAACTTTACAAATCCCTCTCAAAATTGTTGAAATTCTCTTGAAGCTTTTAAAATTCTCTCTAGAATTTTCAAAATCCATGTCCACATGTTTACAATTTCACGTCAAAAAATGGCTAAAATTCCAGTTGAAATTTTTTCAAAGTCCCTTAAAAATTTTCCCATTTTTGTCCCAATTCTTCCCATTCCCATTGAAACTTTTCAAATCCCTCTCAAAATTGTTGAAATTCTCTTGAAGCTTTTAAAATTCTCTCTAGAATTTTCAAAATCCATGTCCACATGTTTACAATTTCACGTCAAAAAATGGCTAAAATTCCAGTTGAAATTTTTTCAAAGTCCCTTAAAAATTTTCCAATTTTTGTCCCAATTCTTCCCATTCCCATTGAAACTTTTCAAATCCCTCTCAAAATTGTTGAAATTCTGTTAAAGCTTTTAAAATTGTCTCTAGAATTTTCAAAATCCATGGCCACATGTTTACAATTTCACGTTAAAAAAATGGCTAAAATTCCAGTTGAAATTTTTTCAAAGTCCCTTAAAAATTTTCCAATTTTTGTCCCAATTCTTCCCATTCCCATTGAAACTTTTCAAATCCCTCTCAAAATTGTTGAAATTCTCTTGAAGCTTTTAAAATTCTCTCTAGAATTTTCAAAATCCATGGCCACATGTTTACAATTTCACGTCAAAAAATGGCTAAAATTCCAGTTGAAATTTTTTCAAAGTCCCTTAAAAATTTTCCCATTTTTGTCCCAAGTCTTCCCATTCCCATTGAAACTTTTCAAATCCCTCTCAAAATTGTTGAAATTCTCTTGAAGCTTTTAAAATTCTCTCTAGAATTTTCAAAATCCACTTCAACATGTTTACAATTTCACGTCAAAAAATTGCTAAAATTCCAGTTGAAATTTTTTCAAAGTCCCTTCAAAATTTTCCAATTTTTGTCCCAATTCTTCCCATTCCCATTGAAACTTTTCAAATCCCTCTCAAAATTGTTGAAATTCTCTTGAAGCTTTTAAAATTCTCTCTAGAATTTTCAAAATCCATGTCCACATGTTTACAATTTCACGTCAAAAAATGGCTAAAATTCCAGTTGAAATTTTTTCAAAGTCCCTTAAAAATTTTCCCATTTTTGTCCCAATTCTTCCCATTCCCATTGAAACTTTTCAAATCCCTCTCAAAATTGTTGAAATTCTGTTGAAGCTTTTAAAATTCTCTCTAGAATTTTCAAAATCCATGTCCACATGTTTACAATTTCACGTCAAAAAATGGCTAAAATTCCAGTTGCAATTTTTTCAAAGTCCCTTAAAAATTTTCCAATTTTTGTCCCAATTCTTCCCATTCCCATTGAAACTTTTCAAATCCCTCTCAAAATTGTTGACATTCTCTTGAAGCTTTTAAAATTCTCTCCAGAATTTTCAAAATCCATGGCCACATGTTTACAATTTCACGTCAAAAAATGGCTAAAATTCCAGTTGAAATTTTTTCAAAGTCCCTTAAAAATTTTCCCATTTTTGTCCCAATTCTTCCCATTCCCATTGAAACTTTTCAAATCCCTCTCAAAATTGTTGAAATTCTCTTGAAGCTTTTAAAATTCTCTCTAGAATTTTCAAAATCCATGTCCACATGTTTACAATTTCACGTCAAAAAATGGCTAAAATTCCAGTTGAAATTTTTTCAAAGTCCCTTAAAAATTTTCCAATTTTTGTCCCAATTCTTCCCATTCCCATTGAAACTTTTCAAATCCCTCTCAAAATTGTTGAAATTCTCTTGAAGCTTTTAAAATTCTCTCTAGAATTTTCAAAATCCATGGCCACATGTTTACAATTTCACGTTAAAAAAATGGCTAAAATTCCAGTTGAAATTTTTTCAAAGTCCCTTAAAAATTTTCCAATTTTTGTCCCAATTCTTCCCATTCCCATTGAAACTTTTCAAATCCCTCTCAAAATTGTTGAAATTCTCTTGAAGCTTTTAAAATTCTCTCTAGAATTTTCAAAATCCATGTCCACATGTTTACAATTTCACGTCAAAAAATGGCTAAAATTCCAGTTGAAATTTTTTCAAAGTCTCTTAAAAATTTTCCCATTTTTGTCCCAAGTCTTCCCATTCCCATTGAAACTTTTCAAATCCCTCTCAAAATTGTTGAAATTCTCTTGAAGCTTTTAAAATTCTCTCTAGAATTTTCAAAATCCATGGCCACATGTTTACAATTTCACGTCAAAAAATGGCTAAAATTCCAGTTGAAATTTTTTCAAAGTCCCTTAAAAATTTTCCAATTTTTGTCCCAATTCTTCCCATTCCCATTGAAACTTTTCAAATCCCTCTCAAAATTGTTGAAATTCTCTTGAAGCTTTTAAAATTCTCTCTAGAATTTTCAAAATCCATGTCCACATGTTTACAATTTCACGTCAAAAAATGGCTAAAATTCCAGTTGAAATTTTTTCAAAGTCCCTTAAAAATTTTCCAATTTTTGTCCCAATTCTTCCCATTCCCATGGAAACTTTTCAAATCCCTCTCAAAATTGTTGAAATTCTCTTGAAGCTTTTAAAATTCTCTCTAGAATTTTCAAAATCCATGGCCACATGTTTACAATTTCACGTCAAAAAATGGCTAAAATTCCAGTTGAAATTTTTTCAAAGTCCCTTAAAAATTTTCCCATTTTTGTCCCAATTCTTCCCATTCCCATTGAAACTTTTCAAATCCCTCTCAAAATTGTTGAAATTCTCTTGAAGCTTTTAAAATTCTCTCTAGAATTTTCAAAATCCATGTCCACATGTTTACAATTTCACGTCAAAAAATGGCTAAAATTCCAGTTGAAATTTTTTCAAAGTCCCTTAAAAATTTTCCCATTTTTGTCCCAATTCTTCCCATTCCCATTGAAACTTTTCAAATCCCTCTCAAAATTGTTGAAATTCTCTTGAAGCTTTTAAAATTCTCTCTAGAATTTTCAAAATCCATGTCCACATGTTTACAATTTCACGTCAAAAAATGGCTAAAATTCCAGTTGAAATTTTTTCAAAGTCCCTTAAAAATTTTCCAATTTTTGTCCCAATTCTTCCCATTCCCATGGAAACTTTTCAAATCCCTCTCAAAATTGTTGAAATTCTCTTGAAGCTTTTAAAATTCTCTCTAGAATTTTCAAAATCCATGTCCACATGTTTACAATTTCACGTCAAAAAATGGCTAAAATTCCAGTTGAAATTTTTTCAAAGTCCCTTAAAAATTTTCCAATTTTTGTCCCAATTCTTCCCATTCCCATGGAAACTTTTCAAATCCCTCTCAAAATTGTTGAAATTCTCTTGAAGCTTTTAAAATTCTCTCTAGAATTTTCAAAATCCATGGCCACATGTTTACAATTTCACGTCAAAAAATGGCTAAAATTCCAGTTGAAATTTTTCAAAGTCCCTTAAAAATTTTCCCATTTTTGTCCCAATTCTTCCCATTCCCATTGAAACTTTTCAAATCCCTCTCAAAATTGTTGAAATTCTCTTGAAGCTTTTAAAATTCTCTCTAGAATTTTCAAAATCCATGTCCACATGTTTACAATTTCACGTCAAAAAATGGCTAAAATTCCAGTTGAAATTTTTTCAAAGTCCCTTAAAAATTTTCCCATTTTTGTCCCAATTCTTCCCATTCCCATTGAAACTTTTCAAATCCCTCTCAAAATTGTTGAAATTCTCTTGAAGCTTTTAAAATTCTCTCTAGAATTTTCAAAATCCATGTCCACATGTTTACAATTTCACGTCAAAAAATGGCTAAAATTCCAGTTGAAATTTTTTCAAAGTCCCTTAAAAATTTTCCAATTTTTGTCCCAATTCTTCCCATTCCCATGGAAACTTTTCAAATCCCTCTCAAAATTGTTGAAATTCTCTTGAAGCTTTTAAAATTCTCTCTAGAATTTTCAAAATCCATGGCCACATGTTTACAATTTCACGTCAAAAAATGGCTAAAATTCCAGTTGAAATTTTGTCAAAGTCCCTTAAAAATTTTCCCATTTTTGTCCCAATTCTTCCCATTCCCATTGAAACTTTTCAAATCCCTCTCAAAATTGTTGAAATTCTCTTGAAGCTTTTAAAATTCTCTCTAGAATTTTCAAAATCCATGTCCACATGTTTACAATTTCACGTCAAAAAATGGCTAAAATTCCAGTTGAAATTTTTTCAAAGTCCCTTAAAAATTTTCCAATTTTTGTCCCAATTCTTCCCATTCCCATTGAAACTTTTCCAATCCCTCTCAAAATTGTTGAAATTCTCTTGAAGCTTTTAAAATTCTCTCTAGAATTTTCAAAATCCATGTCCACATGTTTACAATTTCACGTCAAAAAATGGCTAAAATTCCAGTTGAAATTTTTTCAAAGTCCCTTAAAAATTTTCCCATTTTTGTCCCAATTCTTCCCATTCCCATTGAAACTTTTCAAATCCCTCTCAAAATTGTTGAAATTCTCTTGAAGCTTTTAAAATTCTCTCTAGAATTTTCAAAATCCATGTCCACATGTTTACAATTTCACGTCAAAAAATGGCTAAAATTCCAGTTGAAATTTTTTCAAAGTCCCTTAAAAATTTTCCCATTTTTGTCCCAATTCTTCCCATTCCCATTGAAACTTTTCAAATCCCTCTCAAAATTGTTGAAATTCTCTTGAAGCTTTTAAAATTCTCTCTAGAATTTTCAAAATCCATGGCCACATGTTTACAATTTCACGTCAAAAAATGGCTAAAATTCCAGTTGAAATTTTTTCAAAGTCCCTTAAAAATTTTCCAATTTTTGTCCCAATTCTTCCCATTCCCATTGAAACTTTTCAAATCCCTCTCAAAATTGTTGAAATTCTCTTGAAGCTTTTAAAATTCTCTCTAGAATTTTCAAAATCCATGGCCACATGTTTACAATTTCACGTCAAAAAATGGCTAAAATTCCAGTTGAAATTTTTTCAAAGTCCCTTAAAAATTTTCCCATTTTTGTCCCAAGTCTTCCCATTCCCATTGAAACTTTTCAAATCCCTCTCAAAATTGTTGAAATTCTCTTGAAGCTTTTAAAATTCTCTCTAGAATTTTCAAAATCCACTTCAACATGTTTACAATTTCACGTCAAAAAATTGCTAAAATTCCAGTTGAAATTTTTTCAAAGTCCCTTCAAAATTTTCCAATTTTTGTCCCAATTCTTCCCATTCCCATTGAAACTTTTCAAATCCCTCTCAAAATTGTTGAAATTCTCTTGAAGCTTTTAAAATTCTCTCTAGAATTTTCAAAATCCATGTCCACATGTTTACAATTTCACGTCAAAAAATGGCTAAAATTCCAGTTGAAATTTTTTCAAAGTCCCTTAAAAATTTTCCCATTTTTGTCCCAATTCTTCCCATTCCCATTGAAACTTTTCAAATCCCTCTCAAAATTGTTGAAATTCTGTTGAAGCTTTTAAAATTCTCTCTAGAATTTTCAAAATCCATGTCCACATGTTTACAATTTCACGTCAAAAAATGGCTAAAATTCCAGTTGCAATTTTTTCAAAGTCCCTTAAAAATTTCCAATTTTTGTCCCAATTCTTCCCATTCCCATTGAAACTTTTCAAATCCCTCTCAAAATTGTTGACATTCTCTTGAAGCTTTTAAAATTCTCTCCAGAATTTTCAAAATCCATGTCCACATGTTTACAATTTCACGTCAAAAAATGGCTAAAATTCCAGTTGAAATTTTTTCAAAGTCCCTTAAAAATTTTCCAATTTTTGTCCCAATTCTTCCCATTCCCATTGAAACTTTTCAAATCCCTCTCAAAATTGTTGAAATTCTCTTGAAGCTTTTAAAATTCTCTCTAGAATTTTCAAAATCCATGGCCACATGTTTACAATTTCACGTCAAAAAATGGCTAAAATTCCAGTTGAAATTTTTTCAAAGTCCCTTAAAAATTTTCCAATTTTTGTCCCAATTCTTCCCATTCCCATGGAAACTTTTCAAATCCCTCTCAAAATTGTTGAAATTCTCTTGAAGCTTTTAAAATTCTCTCTAGAATTTTCAAAATCCATGGCCACATGTTTACAATTTCACGTCAAAAAATGGCTAAAATTCCAGTTGAAATTTTGTCAAAGTCCCTTAAAAATTTTCCAATTTTTGTCCCAATTCTTCCCATTCCCATTGAAACTTTTCAAATCCCTCTCAAAATTGTTGAAATTCTCTTGAAGCTTTTAAAATTCTCTCTAGAATTTTCAAAATCCATGTCCACATGTTTACAATTTCACGTCAAAAAATGGCTAAAATTCCAGTTGAAATTTTTTCAAAGTCCCTTAAAAATTTTCCAGTTTTTGTCCCAATTCTTCCCATTCCCATTGAAACTTTTCAAATCCCTCTCAAAATTGTTGAAATTCTCTTGAAGCTTTTAAAATTCTCTCTAGAATTTTCAAAATCCATGTCCACATGTTTACAATTTCACGTCAAAAAATGGCTAAAATTCCAGTTGAAATTTTTTCAAAGTCCCTTAAAAATGTTCCCATTTTTGTCCCAATTCTTCCCATTCCCATTGAAACTTTTCAAATCCCTCTCAAAATTGTTGAAATTCTCTTGAAGCTTTTAAAATTCTCTCTAGAATTTTCAAAATCCATGGCCACATGTTTACAATTTCACGTCAAAAAATGGCTAAAATTCCAGTTGAAATTTTTTCAAAGTCCCTTAAAAATTTTCCAATTTTTGTCCCAATTCTTCCCATTCCCATGGAAACTTTTCAAATCCCTCTCAAAATTGTTGAAATTCTCTTGAAGCTTTTAAAATTCTCTCTAGAATTTTCAAAATCCATGGCCACATGTTTACAATTTCACGTCAAAAAATGGCTAAAATTCCAGTTGAAATTTTTTCAAAGTCCCTTAAAAATTTTCCCATTTTTGTCCCAATTCTTCCCATTCCCATTGAAACTTTTCAAATCCCTCTCAAAATTGTTGAAATTCTCTTGAAGCTTTAAAAATTCTCTCTAGAATTTTCAAAATCCATGGCCACATGTTTACAATTTCACGTCAAAAAATGGCTAAAATTCCAGTTGAAATTTTTTCAAAGTCCCTGAAAAATTTTCCCATTTTTGTCCCAATTCTTCCCATTCCCATTGAAACTTTTCAAATCCCTCTCAAAATTGTTGAAATTCTCTTGAAGCTTTTAAAATTCTCTCTAGAATTTTCAAAATCCATGGCCACATGCTTAAAATTTCACGTCAAAAAATGGCTAAAATTCCAGTTGAAATTTTTTCAAAGTCCCTTAAAAATTTTCCCATTTTTGTCCCAAGTCTTCCCATTCCCATTGAAACTTTTCAAATCCCTCTCAAAATTGTTGAAATTCTCTGGAAGCTTTTAAAATTCTCTCTAGAATTTTCAAAATCCATGTCCACATGTTTACAATTTCACGTTAAAAAAATGCTAAAATTCCAGTTGAAATTTTTTCAAAGTCCCTTAAAAATTTTCCAATTTTTGTCCCAATTCTTCCCATTCCCATTGAAACTTTTCAAATCCCTCTCAAAATTGTTGAAATTCTCTTGAAGCTTTTAAAATTCTCTCTAGAATTTTCAAAATCCACTTCCACATGTTTACAATTTCACGTCAAAAAATGGCTAAAATTCCAGTTGAAATTTTTTCAAAGTCCCTTAAAAATTTTCCAATTTTTGTCCCAATTCTTCCCATTCCCATTGAAACTTTTCAAATCCCTCTCAAAATTGTTGAAATTCTCTTGAAGCTTTTAAAATTCTCTCTAGAATTTTCAAAATCCATGTCCACATGTTTACAATTTCACGTCAAAAAATGGCTAAAATTCCAGTTGAAATTTTTTCAAAGTCCCTTAAAAATTTTCCAATTTTTGTCCCAATTCTTCCCATTCCCATTGAAACTTTTCAAATCCCTCTCAAAATTGTTGAAATTCTCTTGAAGCTTTTAAAATTCTCTCTAGAATTTTCAAAATCCATGGCCACATGTTTACAATTTCACGTCAAAAAATGGCTAAAATTCCAGTTGAAATTTTTTCAAAGTCCCTTAAAAATTTTCCCATTTTTGTCCCAATTCTTCCCATTCCCATTGAAACTTTTCAAATCCCTCTCAAAATTGTTGAAATTCTCTTGAAGCTTTTAAAATTCTCTCTAGAATTTTCAAAATCCATGTCCACATGTTTACAATTTCACGTCAAAAAATGGCTAAAATTCCAGTTGAAATTTTTTCAAAGTCCCTTAAAAATTTTCCAATTTTTGTCCCAATTCTTCCCATTCCCATTGAAACTTTTCAAATCCCTCTCAAAATTGTTGAAATTCTGTTAAAGCTTTTAAAATTGTCTCTAGAATTTTCAAAATCCATGGCCACATGTTTACAATTTCACGTTAAAAAAATGGCTAAAATTCCAGTTGAAATTTTTTCAAAGTCCCTTAAAAATTTTCCAATTTTTGTCCCAATTCTTCCCATTCCCATTGAAACTTTTCAAATCCCTCTCAAAATTGTTGAAATTCTCTTGAAGCTTTTAAAATTCTCTCTAGAATTTTCAAAATCCATGTCCACATGTTTACAATTTCACGTCAAAAAATGGCTAAAATTCCAGTTGAAATTTTTTCAAAGTCTCTTAAAAATTTTCCCATTTTTGTCCCAAGTCTTCCCATTCCCATTGAAACTTTTCAAATCCCTCTCAAAATTGTTGAAATTCTCTTGAAGCTTTTAAAATTCTCTCTAGAATTTTCAAAATCCATGGCCACATGTTTACAATTTCACGTCAAAAAATGGCTAAAATTCCAGTTGAAATTTTTTCAAAGTCCCTTAAAAATTTTCCAATTTTTGTCCCAATTCTTCCCATTCCCATTGAAACTTTTCAAATCCCTCTCAAAATTGTTGAAATTCTCTTGAAGCTTTTAAAATTCTCTCTAGAATTTTCAAAATCCATGTCCACATGTTTACAATTTCACGTCAAAAAATGGCTAAAATTCCAGTTGAAATTTTTTCAAAGTCCCTTAAAAATTTTCCAATTTTTGTCCCAATTCTTCCCATTCCCATGGAAACTTTTCAAATCCCTCTCAAAATTGTTGAAATTCTCTTGAAGCTTTTAAAATTCTCTCTAGAATTTTCAAAATCCATGGCCACATGTTTACAATTTCACGTCAAAAAATGGCTAAAATTCCAGTTGAAATTTTTTCAAAGTCCCTTAAAAATTTTCCCATTTTTGTCCCAATTCTTCCCATTCCCATTGAAACTTTTCAAATCCCTCTCAAAATTGTTGAAATTCTCTTGAAGCTTTTAAAATTCTCTCTAGAATTTTCAAAATCCATGTCCACATGTTTACAATTTCACGTCAAAAAATGGCTAAAATTCCAGTTGAAATTTTTTCAAAGTCCCTTAAAAATTTTCCCATTTTTGTCCCAATTCTTCCCATTCCCATTGAAACTTTTCAAATCCCTCTCAAAATTGTTGAAATTCTCTTGAAGCTTTTAAAATTCTCTCTAGAATTTTCAAAATCCATGTCCACATGTTTACAATTTCACGTCAAAAAATGGCTAAAATTCCAGTTGAAATTTTTTCAAAGTCCCTTAAAAATTTTCCAATTTTTGTCCCAATTCTTCCCATTCCCATGGAAACTTTTCAAATCCCTCTCAAAATTGTTGAAATTCTCTTGAAGCTTTTAAAATTCTCTCTAGAATTTTCAAAATCCATGGCCACATGTTTACAATTTCACGTCAAAAAATGGCTAAAATTCCAGTTGAAATTTTGTCAAAGTCCCTTAAAAATTTTCCCATTTTTGTCCCAATTCTTCCCATTCCCATTGAAACTTTTCAAATCCCTCTCAAAATTGTTGAAATTCTCTTGAAGCTTTTAAAATTCTCTCTAGAATTTTCAAAATCCATGTCCACATGTTTACAATTTCACGTCAAAAAATGGCTAAAATTCCAGTTGAAATTTTTTCAAAGTCCCTTAAAAATTTTCCAATTTTTGTCCCAATTCTTCCCATTCCCATTGAAACTTTTCCAATCCCTCTCAAAATTGTTGAAATTCTCTTGAAGCTTTTAAAATTCTCTCTAGAATTTTCAAAATCCATGTCCACATGTTTACAATTTCACGTCAAAAAATGGCTAAAATTCCAGTTGAAATTTTTTCAAAGTCCCTTAAAAATTTTCCCATTTTTGTCCCAATTCTTCCCATTCCCATTGAAACTTTTCAAATCCCTCTCAAAATTGTTGAAATTCTCTTGAAGCTTTTAAAATTCTCTCTAGAATTTTCAAAATCCATGTCCACATGTTTACAATTTCACGTCAAAAAATGGCTAAAATTCCAGTTGAAATTTTTTCAAAGTCCCTTAAAAATTTTCCCATTTTTGTCCCAATTCTTCCCATTCCCATTGAAACTTTTCAAATCCCTCTCAAAATTGTTGAAATTCTCTTGAAGCTTTTAAAATTCTCTCTAGAATTTTCAAAATCCATGGCCACATGTTTACAATTTCACGTCAAAAAATGGCTAAAATTCCAGTTGCAATTTTTTCAAAGTCCCTTAAAAATTTTCCAATTTTTGTCCCAATTCTTCCCATTCCCATTGAAACTTTTCAAATCCCTCTCCAAAATTGTTGAAATTCTCTTGAAGCTTTTAAAATTCTCTCTAGAATTTTCAAAATCCATGGCCACATGTTTACAATTTCACGTCAAAAAATGGCTAAAATTCCAGTTGAAATTTTTTCAAAGTCCCTTAAAAATTTTCCCATTTTTGTCCCAAGTCTTCCCATTCCCATTGAAACTTTTCAAATCCCTCTCAAAATTGTTGAAATTCTCTTGAAGCTTTTAAAATTCTCTCTAGAATTTTCAAAATCCACTTCAACATGTTTACAATTTCACGTCAAAAAATTGCTAAAATTCCAGTTGAAATTTTTTCAAAGTCCCTTCAAAATTTTCCAATTTTTGTCCCAATTCTTCCCATTCCCATTGAAACTTTTCAAATCCCTCTCAAAATTGTTGAAATTCTCTTGAAGCTTTTAAAATTCTCTCTAGAATTTTCAAAATCCATGTCCACATGTTTACAATTTCACGTCAAAAAATGGCTAAAATTCCAGTTGAAATTTTTTCAAAGTCCCTTAAAAATTTTCCCATTTTTGTCCCAATTCTTCCCATTCCCATTGAAACTTTTCAAATCCCTCTCAAAATTGTTGAAATTCTGTTGAAGCTTTTAAAATTCTCTCTAGAATTTTCAAAATCCATGTCCACATGTTTACAATTTCACGTCAAAAAATGGCTAAAATTCCAGTTGCAATTTTTTCAAAGTCCCTTAAAAATTTTCCAATTTTTGTCCCAATTCTTCCCATTCCCATTGAAACTTTTCAAATCCCTCTCAAAATTGTTGACATTCTCTTGAAGCTTTTAAAATTCTCTCCAGAATTTTCAAAATCCATGTCCACATGTTTACAATTTCACGTCAAAAAATGGCTAAAATTCCAGTTGAAATTTTTTCAAAGTCCCTTAAAAATTTTCCAATTTTTGTCCCAATTCTTCCCATTCCCATTGAAACTTTTCAAATCCCTCTCAAAATTGTTGAAATTCTCTTGAAGCTTTTAAAATTCTCTCTAGAATTTTCAAAATCCATGGCCACATGTTTACAATTTCACGTCAAAAAATGGCTAAAATTCCAGTTGAAATTTTTTCAAAGTCCCTTAAAAATTTTCCAATTTTTGTCCCAATTCTTCCCATTCCCATGGAAACTTTTCAAATCCCTCTCAAAATTGTTGAAATTCTCTTGAAGCTTTTAAAATTCTCTCTAGAATTTTCAAAATCCATGGCCACATGTTTACAATTTCACGTCAAAAAATGGCTAAAATTCCAGTTGAAATTTTGTCAAAGTCCCTTAAAAATTTTCCAATTTTTGTCCCAATTCTTCCCATTCCCATTGAAACTTTTCAAATCCCTCTCAAAATTGTTGAAATTCTCTTGAAGCTTTTAAAATTCTCTCTAGAATTTTCAAAATCCATGTCCACATGTTTACAATTTCACGTCAAAAAATGGCTAAAATTCCAGTTGAAATTTTTTCAAAGTCCCTTAAAAATTTTCCAGTTTTTGTCCCAATTCTTCCCATTCCCATTGAAACTTTTCAAATCCCTCTCAAAATTGTTGAAATTCTCTTGAAGCTTTTAAAATTCTCTCTAGAATTTTCAAAATCCATGTCCACATGTTTACAATTTCACGTCAAAAAATGGCTAAAATTCCAGTTGAAATTTTTTCAAAGTCCCTTAAAAATTTTCCCATTTTTGTCCCAATTCTTCCCATTCCCATTGAAACTTTTCAAATCCCTCTCAAAATTGTTGAAATTCTCTTGAAGCTTTTAAAATTCTCTCTAGAATTTTCAAAATCCATGGCCACATGTTTACAATTTCACGTCAAAAAATGGCTAAAATTCCAGTTGAAATTTTTTCAAAGTCCCTTAAAAATTTTCCAATTTTTGTCCCAATTCTTCCCATTCCCATTGAAACTTTTCAAATCCCTCTCAAAATTGTTGAAATTCTCTTGAAGCTTTTAAAATTCTCTCTAGAATTTTCAAAATCCATGGCCACATGTTTACAATTTCACGTCAAAAAATGGCTAAAATTCCAGTTGAAATTTTTTCAAAGTCCCTTAAAAATTTTCCCATTTTTGTCCCAATTCTTCCCATTCCCATTGAAACTTTTCAAATCCCTCTCAAAATTGTTGAAATTCTCTTGAAGCTTTAAAAATTCTCTCTAGAATTTTCAAAATCCATGGCCACATGTTTACAATTTCACGTCAAAAAATGGCTAAAATTCCAGTTGAAATTTTTTCAAAGTCCCTGAAAAATTTTCCCATTTTTGTCCCAATTCTTCCCATTCCCATTGAAACTTTTCAAATCCCTCTCAAAATTGTTGAAATTCTCTTGAAGCTTTTAAAATTCTCTCTAGAATTTTCAAAATCCATGGCCACATGCTTAAAATTTCACGTCAAAAAATGGCTAAAATTCCAGTTGAAATTTTTTCAAAGTCCCTTAAAAATTTTCCCATTTTTGTCCCAAGTCTTCCCATTCCCATTGAAACTTTTCAAATCCCTCTCAAAATTGTTGAAATTCTCTGGAAGCTTTTAAAATTCTCTCTAGAATTTTCAAAATCCATGTCCACATGTTTACAATTTCACGTTAAAAAAATGCTAAAATTCCAGTTGAAATTTTTTCAAAGTCCCTTAAAAATTTTCCAATTTTTGTCCCAATTCTTCCATTCCCATTGAAACTTTTCAAATCCCTCTCAAAATTGTTGAAATTCTCTTGAAGCTTTTAAAATTCTCTCTAGAATTTTCAAAATCCACTTCCACATGTTTACAATTTCACGTCAAAAAATGGCTAAAATTCCAGTTGAAATTTTTTCAAAGTCCCTTAAAAATTTTCCAATTTTTGTCCCAATTCTTCCCATTCCCATTGAAACTTTTCAAATCCCTCTCAAAATTGTTGAAATTCTCTTGAAGCTTTTAAAATTCTCTCTAGAATTTTCAAAATCCATGTCCACATGTTTACAATTTCACGTCAAAAAATGGCTAAAATTCCAGTTGAAATTTTTTCAAAGTCCCTTAAAAATTTTCCAATTTTTGTCCCAATTCTTCCCATTCCCATTGAAACTTTTCAAATCCCTCTCAAAATTGTTGAAATTCTCTTGAAGCTTTTAAAATTCTCTCTAGAATTTTCAAAATCCATGTCCACATGTTTACAATTTCACGTCAAAAAATGGCTAAAATTCCAGTTGAAATTTTTTCAAAGTCCCTTAAAAATTTTCCCATTTTTGTCCCAATTCTTCCCATTCCCATTGAAACTTTTCAAATCCCTCTCAAAATTGTTGAAATTCTCTTGAAGCTTTTAAAATTCTCTCTAGAATTTTCAAAATCCATGTCCACATGTTTACAATTTCACGTTAAAAAAATGCTAAAATTCCAGTTGAAATTTTTTCAAAGTCTCTTAAAAATTTTCAAATTTTTGTCCCAATTCTTCCCATTCCCATTGAAACTTTTCAAATCCCTCTCCAAATTGTTGAAATTCTCTTGAAGCTTTTAAAATTCTCTCTAGAATTTTCAAAATCCATGTCCACATGTTTACAATTTCACGTCAAAAAATGGCTAAAATTCCAGTTGAAATTTTTTCAAAGTCCCTTAAAAATTTTCCAATTTTTGTCCCAAGTCTTCCCATTCCCATGGAAACTTTTCAAATCCCTCTCAAAATTGTTGAAATTCTGTTAAAGTTTTTAAAATTCTCTCTAGAATTTTCAAAATCCATGTCCACATGTTTACAATTTCACGTCAAAAAATGGCTAAAATTCCAGTTGAAATTTTTTCAAAGTCCCTTAAAAATTTTCCAATTTTTGTCCCAATTCTTCCCATTCCCATTGAAACTTTTCAAATCCCTCTCAAAATTGTGGAAATTCTGTTGAAGCTTTTAAAATTCTCTCTAGAATTTTCAAAATCCATGGCCACATGTTTACAATTTCACGTCAAAAAATGGCTAAAATTCCAGTTGAAATTTTTTCAAAGTCCCTTAAAAATTTTCCAATTTTTGTCCCAATTCTTCCCATTCCCATTGAAACTTTTCAAATCCCTCTCAAAATTGTTGAAATTCTCTTGAAGCTTTTAAAATTCTCTCTAGAATTTTCAAAATCCATGTCCACATGTTTACAATTTCATGTCAAAAAATGGCTAAAATTCCAGTTGAAATTTTTTCAAAGTCCCTTAAAAATTTTCCCATTTTTGTCCCAATTCTTCCCATTCCCATTGAAACTTTTCAAATCCCTCTCAAAATTGTTGAAATTCTCTTGAAGCTTTTAAAATTCTCTCTAGAATTTTCAAAATCCATGTCCACATGTTTACAATTTCACGTTAAAAAAATGCTAAAATTCCAGTTGAAATTTTTTCAAAGTCCCTTAAAAATTTTCCAATTTTTGTCCCAATTCTTCCCATTCCCATTGAAACTTTTCAAATCCCTCTCAAAATTGTTGAAATTCTCTCGAAGCTTTTAAAATTCTCTCTAGAATTTTCAAAATCCATGTCCACATGTTTACAATTTCACATCAAAAAATGGCTAAAATTCCAGTTGAAATTTTTTCAAAGTCCCTTAAAAATTTTCCAATTTTTGTCCCAATTCTTCCCATTCCAATTGAAACTTTTCAAATCCCTCTCAAAATTGTTGAAATTCTCTTGAAGCTTTTAAAATTCTCTCTAGAATTTTCAAAATCCATGGCCACATGTTTACAATTTCACGTCAAAAAATGGCTAAAATGCCAGTGGAAATTTTTTCAAAGTCCCTTAAAAATTTTCCAATTTTTGTCCCAATTCTTCCTATTCCCATTGAAACTTTTCAAATCCCTCTCAAAATTGTTGAAATTCTCTTGAAGCTTTTAAAATTCTCTCCAGAATTTTCAAAATCCATGGCCACATGTTTACAATTTCACGTCAAAATATTGCTAAAATTCCAGTTGAAATTTTTTCAAAGTCCCTTAAAAATTTTCCAATTTTTGTCCCAGTTCTTCCCATTCCCATTGAAACTTTTCAAATCCCTCTCAAAATTGTTGAAATTCTCTTGAAGCTTTTAAAATTCTCTCTAGAATTTTCAAAATCCATGGCCACATGTTTACAATTTCACGTCAAAAAATGGCTAAAATTCCAGTTGAAATTTTTTCAAAGTCCCTTAAAAATTTTCCAATTTTTGTCCCAATTCTTCCCATTCCCATGGAAACTTTTCAAATCCCTCTCAAAATTGTTGAAATTCTCTTGAAGCTTTTAAAATTCTCTCTAGAATTTTCAAAATCCATGGCCACATGTTTACAATTTCACGTCAAAAAATGGCTAAAATTCCAGTTGAAATTTTTTCAAAGTCCCTTAAAAATTTTCCCATTTTTGTCCCAATTCTTCCCATTCCCATTGAAACTTTTCAAATCCCTCTCAAAATTGTTGAAATTCTCTTGAAGCTTTAAAAATTCTCTCTAGAATTTTCAAAATCCATGGCCACATGTTTACAATTTCACGTCAAAAAATGGCTAAAATTCCAGTTGAAATTTTTTCAAAGTCCCTTAAAAATTTTCCAATTTTTGTCCCAATTCTTCCCATTCCCATTGAAACTTTTCAAATCCCTCTCAAAATTGTTGAAATTCTGTTAAAGCTTTTAAAATTCTCTCTAGAATTTTCAAAATCCATGTCCACATGTTTACAATTTCACGTCAAAAAATGGCTAAAATTCCAGTTGAAATTTTTTCAAAGTCCCTTAAAAATTTTCCAATTTTTGTCCCAATTCTTCCCATTCCCATTGAAACTTTTCCAATCCCTCTCAAAATTGTTGAAATTCTCTTGAAGCTTTTAAAATTCTCTCTAGAATTTTCAAAATCCATGTCCACATGTTTACAATTTCACGTCAAAAAATGGCTAAAATTCCAGTGGAAATTTTTTCAAAGTCCCTTAAAAATTTTCCCATTTTTGTCCCAATTCTTCCCATTCCCATTGAAACTTTTCAAATCCCTCTCAAAATTGTTGAAATTCTCTTGAAGCTTTTAAAATTCTCTCTAGAATTTTCAAAATCCATGTCCACATGTTTACAATTTCACGTTAAAAAAATGCTAAAATTCCAGTTGAAATTTTTTCAAAGTCCCTTAAAAATTTTCCAATTTTTGTCCCAATTCTTCCCATTCCCATTGAAACTTTTCAAATCCCTCTCAAAATTGTTGAAATTCTCTCGAAGCTTTTAAAATTCTCTCTAGAATTTTCAAAATCCATGTCCACATGTTTACAATTTCACATCAAAAAATGGCTAAAATTCCAGTTGAAATTTTTTCAAAGTCCCTTAAAAATTTTCCAATTTTTGTCCCAATTCTTCCCATTCCCATGGAAACTTTTCAAATCCCTCTCAAAATTGTTGAAATTCTCTTGAAGCTTTTAAAATTCTCTCTAGAATTTTCAAAATCCATGTCCACATGTTTACAATTTCACGTCAAAAAATGGCTAAAATTCCAGTTGAAATTTTTTCAAAGTCCCTTAAAAATTTTCCAATTTTTGTCCCAATTCTTCCTATTCCCATTGAAACTTTTCAAATCCCTCTCAAAATTGTTGAAATTCTCTTGAAGCTTTTAAAATTCTCTCCAGAATTTTCAAAATCCATGGCCACATGTTTACAATTTCACGTCAAAAAATTGCTAAAATTCCAGTTGAAATTTTTTCAAAGTCCCTTAAAAATTTTCCAATTTTTGTCCCAGTTCTTCCCATTCCCATTGAAACTTTTCAAATCCCTCTCAAAATTGTTGAAATTCTCTTGAAGCTTTTAAAATTCTCTCTAGAATTTTCAAAATCCATGGCCACATGTTTACAATTTCACGTCAAAAAATGGCTAAAATTCCAGTTGAAATTTCTTCAAAGTCCCTTAAAAATTTTCCAATTTTTGTCCCAATTCTTCCCATTCCCATGGAAACTTTTCAAATCCCTCTCAAAATTGTTGAAATTCTCTTGAAGCTTTTAAAATTCTCTCTAGAATTTTCAAAATCCATGGCCACATGTTTACAATTTCACGTCAAAAAATGGCTAAAATTCCAGTTGAAATTTTTTCAAAGTCCCTTAAAAATTTTCCCATTTTTGTCCCAAGTCTTCCCATTCCCATTGAAACTTTTCAAATCCCTCTCAAAATTGTTGAAATTCTCTTGAAGCTTTTAAAATTCTCTCTAGAATTTTCAAAATCCATGTCCACATGTTTACAATTTCACGTCAAAAAATGGCTAAAATTCCAGTTGAAATTTTTTCAAAGTCCCTTAAAAATTTTCCAATTTTTGTCCCAATTCTTCCCATTCCCATTGAAACTTTTCAAATCCCTCTCAAAATTGTTGAAATTCTGTTAAAGCTTTTAAAATTCTCTCTAGAATTTTCAAAATCCATGTCCACATGTTTACAATTTCACGTCAAAAAATGGCTAAAATTCCAGTTGAAATTTTTTCAAAGTCCCTTAAAAATTTTCCAATTTTTGTCCCAATTCTTCCCATTCCCATTGAAACTTTTCAAATCCCTCTCAAAATTGTTGAAATTCTCTTGAAGCTTTTAAAATTCTCTCTAGAATTTTCAAAATCCATGTCCACATGTTTACAATTTCACGTCAAAAAATGGCTAAAATTCCAGTTGAAATTTTTTCAAAGTCCCTTAAAAATTTTCCAATTTTTGTCCCAATTCTTCCCATTCCCATTGAAACTTTTCAAATCCCTCTCAAAATTGTTGAAATTCTCTTGAAGCTTTTAAAATTCTCTCTAGAATTTTCAAAATCCATGTCCACATGTTTACAATTTCACGTTAAAAAAATGCTAAAATTCCAGTTGAAATTTTTTCAAAGTCTCTTAAAAATTTTCAAATTTTTGTCCCAATTCTTCCCATTCCCATTGAAACTTTTCAAATCCCTCTCAAAATTGTTGAAATTCTCTTGAAGCTTTTAAAATTCTCTCTAGAATTTTCAAAATCCATGTCCACATGTTTACAATTTCACGTCAAAAAATGGCTAAAATTCCAGTTGAAATTTTTTCAAAGTCCCTTAAAAATTTTCCAATTTTTGTCCCAATTCTTCCCATTCCCATTGAAACTTTTCAAATCCCTCTCAAAATTGTTGAAATTCTGTTGAAGCTTTTAAAATTCTCTCTAGAATTTTCAAAATCCATGGCCACATGTTTACAATTTCACGTCAAAAAATGGCTAAAATTCCAGTTGAAATTTTTTCAAAGTCCCTTAAAAATTTTCCAATTTTTGTCCCAATTCTTCCCATTCCCATTGAAACTTTTCAAATCCCTCTCAAAATCGTTGAAATTCTGTTAAAGTTTTTAAATTCTCTCTAGAATTTTCAAAATCCATGTCCACATGTTTACAATTTCACGTCAAAAAATGGCTAAAATTCCAGTGGAAATTTTTTCAAAGTCCCTGAAAAATTTTCCAATTTTTGTCCCCAATTCTTCCCATTCCCATTGAAACTTTTCAAATCCCTCTCAAAATTGTTGAAATTCTCTTGAAGCTTTTAAAATTCTCTCTAGAATTTTCAAAATCCATGGCCACATGTTTACAATTTCACGTCAAAAAATGGCTAAAATTCCAGTTGAAATTTTTTCAAAGTCCCTTAAAAATTTTCCAATTTTTGTCCCAATTCTTCCCATTCCCATTGAAACTTTTCAAATCCCTCTCAAAATTGTTGAAATTCTCTTGAAGCTTTTAAAATTCTCTCTAGAATTTTCAAAATCCATGGCCACATGTTTACAATTTCACGTCAAAAAATGGCTAAAATTCCAGTTGAAATTTTTTCAAAGTCCCTTAAAAATTTTCCAATTTTTGTCCCAATTCTTCCCATTCCCATGGAAACTTTTCAAATCCCTCTCAAAATTGTTGAAATTCTCTTGAAGCTTTTAAAATTCTCTCTAGAATTTTCAAAATCCATGGCCACATGTTTACAATTTCACATCAAAAAATGGCTAAAATTCCAGTTGAAATTTTTTCAAAGTCCCTTAAAAATTTTCCCATTTTTGTCCCAAGTCTTCCCATTCCCATTGAAACTTTTCAAATCCCTCTCAAAATTGTTGAAATTCTCTTGAAGCTTTTAAAATTCTCTCTAGAATTTTCAAAATCCATGGCCACATGTTTACAATTTCACGTCAAAAAATGGCTAAAATTCCAGTTGAAATTTTTTCAAAGTCCCTGAAAAATTTTCCCATTTTTGTCCCAATTCTTCCCATTCCCATTGAAACTTTTCAAATCCCTCTCAAAATTGTTGAAATTCTCTTGAAGCTTTTAAAATTCTCTCTAGAATTTTCAAAATCCATGGCCACATGTTTACAATTTCACGTCAAAAAATGGCTAAAATTCCAGTTGAAATTTTTTCAAAGTCCCTTAAAAATTTTCCAATTTTTGTCCCAATTCTTCCCATTCCCATTGAAACTTTTCAAATCCCTCTCAAAATTGTTGAAATTCTCTTGAAGCTTTTAAAATTCTCTCTAGAATTTTCAAAATCCATGTCCACATGTTTACAATTTCACGTTAAAAAAATGCTAAAATTCCAGTTGAAATTTTTTCAAAGTCCCTGAAAAATTTTCCAATTTTTGTCCCAATTCTTCCCATTCCCATTGAAACTTTTCAAATCCCTCTCAAAATTGTTGAAATTCTCTTGAAGCTTTTAAAATTCTCTCTAGAATTTTCAAAATCCATGTCCACATGTTTACAATTTCACGTCAAAAAATGGCTAAAATTCCAGTTGAAATTTTTTCAAAGTCCCTTAAAAATTTTCCAATTTTTGTCCCAATTCTTCCCATTCCCATTGAAACTTTTCAAATCCCTCTCAAAATTGTGGAAATTCTGTTGAAGCTTTTAAAATTCTCTCTAGAATTTTCAAAATCCATGTCCACATGTTTACAATTTCACGTCAAAAAATGGCTAAAATTCCAGTTGAAATTTTTTCAAAGTCCCTTCAAAATTTTCCAATTTTTGTCCCAATTCTTCCCATTCCCATTGAAACTTTTCAAATCCCTCTCAAAATTGTTGAAATTCTCTTGAAGCTTTTAAAATTCTCTCTAGAATTTTCAAAATCCATGGCCACATGTTTACAATTTCACGTCAAAAAATGGCTAAAATTCCAGTTGAAATTTTTTCAAACTCCCTTAAAAATTTTCCAATTTTTGTCCCAATTCTTCCCATTCCCATTGAAACGTTTCAAATCCCTCTCAAAATTGTTGAAATTCTCTTGAAGCTTTTAAAATTCTCTCTAGAATTTTCAAAATCCATGGCCACATGCTTACAATTTCACGTCAAAAAATGGCTAAAATTCCAGTTGAAATTTTTTCAAAGTCCCTTAAAAATTTTCCAATTTTTGTCCCAATTCTTCCCATTCCCATTGAAACTTTTCAAATCCCTCTCAAAATTGTTGAAATTCTCTTGAAGCTTTTAAAATTCTCTCTAGAATTTTCAAAATCCATGGCCACATGTTTACAATTTCACGTCAAAAAATGGCTAAAATTCCAGCTGAAATTTTTTCAAAGTCCCTTAAAAATTTTCCAATTTTTGTCCCAATTCTTCCCATTCCCATTGAAACTTTTCAAATCCCTCTCAAAATTGTTGAAATTCTGTTGAAGCTTTTAAAATTCTCTCTAGAATTTTCAAAATCCATGTCCACATGTTTACAATTTCACGTTAAAAAAATGCTAAAATTCCAGTTGAAATTTTTTCAAAGTCCCTTAAAAATTTTCCAATTTTTGTCCCAATTCTTCCCATTCCCATTGAAACTTTTCAAATCCCTCTCAAAATTGTGGAAATTCTGTTGAAGCTTTTAAAATTCTCTCTAGAATTTTCAAAATCCATGTCCACATGTTTACAATTTCACGTCAAAAAATGGCTAAAATTCCAGTTGAAATTTTTTCAAAGTCCCTTAAAAATTTTCCAATTTTTGTCCCAATTCTTCCCATTCCCATTGAAACTTTTCAAATCCCTCTCAAAATTGTTGAAATTCTCTTGAAGCTTTTAAAATTCTCTCTAGAATTTTCAAAATCCATGTCCACATGTTTACAATTTCACGTCAAAAAATGGCTAAAATTCCAGTTGAAATTTTTTCAAAGTCCCTTAAAAATTTTCCAATTTTTGTCCCAATTCTTCCCATTCCCATTGAAACTTTTCAAATCCCTCTCAAAATTGTTGAAATTCTGTTGAAGCTTTTAAAATTCTCTCTAGAATTTTCAAAATCCATGTCCACATGTTTACAATTTCACGTCAAAAAATTGCTAAAATTCCAGTTGAAATTTTTTCAAAGTCCCTTAAAAATTTTCCAATTTTTGTCCCAATTCTTCCCATTCCCATTGAAACCTTTCAAATCCCTCTCAAAATTGTTGAAATTCTGTTGAAGCTTTTAAAATTCTCTCTAGAATTTTCAAAATCCATGGCCACATGTTTACAATTTCTCGTCAAAAAATTGCTAAAATTCCAGTTTAAATTTTTTCAAAGTCCCTTAAAAATTTTCCAATTTTTGTCCCAATTCTTCCCATTCCCATTGAAACTTTTCAAATCCCTCTCAAAATTGTTGAAATTCTGTTGAAGCTTTTAAAATTCTCTAGAATTTTCAAAATCCATGTCCACATGTTTACAATTTCACGTCAAAAAATTGCTAAAATTCCAGTTGAAATTTTTTCAAAGTCCCTTAAAAATTTTCCAATTTTTGTCCCAATTCTTCCCATTCCCATTGAAACTTTTCAAATCCCTCTCAAAATTGTTGAAATTCTCTTGAAGCTTTTAAAATTCTCTCTAGAATTTTCAAAATCCATGTCCACATGTTTACAATTTCACGTAAAAAAATTGCTAAAATTCCAGTTGAAATTTTTTCAAAGTCCCTTAAAAATTTTCCAATTTTTGTCCCAATTCTTCCCATTCCCATTGAAACTTTTCAAATCCCTCTCAAAATTGTTGAAATTCTCTTGAAGCTTTTAAAATTCTCTCTAGAATTTTCAAAATCCATGTCCACATGTTTACAATTTCATGTCAAAAAATTGCTAAAATTCCAGTTGAAATTTTTTCAAAGTCCCTTAAAAATTTTCCAATTTTTGTCCCAATTCTTCCCATTCCCATTGAAACTTTTCAAATCCCTCTCAAAATTGTTGAAATTCTCTTGAAGCTTTTAAAATTCTCTCTAGAATTTTCAAAATCCATGTCCACGTTTACAATTTCACGTCAAAAAATTGCTAAAATTCCAGTTGAAATTTTTTCAAAGTCCCTTAAAAATTTTCCAATTTTTGTCCCAATTCTTCCCATTCCCATTGAAACTTTTCAAATCCCTCTCCAAATTGTTGAAATTCTCTTGAAGCTTTTAAAATTCTCTCTAGAATTTTCAAAATCCACTTCAACATGTTTACAATTTCACGTCAAAAAATTGCTAAAATTCCAGTTGAAATTTTTTCAAAGTCCCTTAAAAATTTTCCAATTTTTGTCCCAATTCTTCCCATT